>NC_056725.1:632904072-633204072 GCF_019279795.1 Protopterus annectens
CTACAGGAAGTGTAGAGAACAGTATTGGAGATGCACCTTTAGCTTTAAACTTCATAAGTAAAGCTAAAAACACTCAGACTGCTGCATTCAAGTAATTTACATTCTTTTATTTATTTAAAGAGGTTGCTATTTTCAAGTGGATGTTTAGAAATTGGAAAATAACAGTTTAAAATTATTACTAATTTAAATTAAAGCTGACAGAAACAGGTGTAAGCTTGAATTAGTCCAGACTTAGAAACATAAATATACATACAATTTAAAGTCTGTAATACTGTTTCCTGATTATGTAATACTTGAAGTCAGCAAACTGTCCAAGCTTTTGAGAACATTTTGCTATAACTGTACCCTCAAGCTTCAGTGCCAAGGAAGGTCTATTATACTGAAGACAAGTACAGAGTATTTGTACAACAGAACCTGGTTAACAGCTTTTTCATATTGCTGCATAAGACTAGAGGGTCTACATGGGTGTCATCTAATAACATTTTTGACTAGAAGGTATTATAAGGCAGTTACATACAAAAAAGGTGTTGTAGCCCTGCTAACTGTAGACATTAAGGCAGTTACACTCAAAAAAAAAAAAAAGCACATGCTTCATTGCTATGGGGACAAGAACATGTGTGAGATGGTCCTGGATGCCACTGTCAATAAGTACTTCTCAGTATCTTTTGCTGACAGCTGTTAGGGTAAATAAACATGCAGTTAATTGTGATTATGATACTGTAGATAGCTACACTAAGATAGTGGCCTCAGGTCCAGTCCAATCGGCAGATTTTGACTATATAGAAGAGTTTATAACTGTAAGAATCTTGAGCAAGAAAAACTAAGAATAAGCAGTATTTTATGAGGTAAATAAAAGGTGTAAACAACTAGATTTAACATAGATTAAAAAACATGAGTTGACCTCTGGTGGTAACCTTAAAAACTCCAAGGATTGTTACATCAATAAAACGTAGTAAATGATACGGTTCCTTTTCTTAATAAACATATAACTTGCTTCTCTATTACAAAGTTTGCCGAAATTTCTCTATTATGTAAAATATATAAAGTAGCTACACTCCAACTGAGATTCTTTAGAAAACAAAAGGAAGCTAAGAAGACCTTGCAGAAGTAACAGAAATAATAAATAGATCAAGATGAATGGCTAGAATATGTGCATCAGTCTTTTGAAATATATAAATATATTATAAAAGGGGAGCCCAGATTCCTTTTTACCTGTTTATTTTTGGATAACTTAATTAAAATATTAATTTTATTGACTCTAGCTATTACATAAAGATTTTCTACTTGTTTTAAACTCATTTGATCTCATATAGTAATTCATGTCAAAGATAGGAACCTCAAAATCCAGTATTACATATGTAATTTAAGATACTAATATATGTGTGTTTCTCCTTTTTCCTCACTGCATTTTAATAGCTTATTGGAAACTGTTCAATAAATTGTATATTTACAGAACAAGTATTTTTACTAGTACATTTGAGAGCTGATAGGTATGTTCATGATGGTTTTGGAAAGCAGTTTGATTGATTTTATCTCATCTTTCAAATTGGGAATTGTTTTAATTCCATGCATGTGTTGGGGAATTACATTATTTGTTTTCTTTTAAGTTTTAATATGATTATTTGTTGTTTCTGTCTGCACTTAAGCCTGATTATAATATACTTCACATCATATTCACAGTCATGATTCTTGCAAACATATGACTTAAACAAATAAAAGTTTGTAAGTCTCAACTTTCCATTGAATGCTTTGAGATAATAAAAATCAGTTATTACTGACCATTGGATAAATTACTCCTAGAACTCACCATGTCTTTGTCTTTAGCTTCACTTAATATAAATGGCACCAATAATTCAATGAAGAGGTCAAACCTTTTGAGATACCTTAACTTAAACACTCCACAAATAGTATTCCTACAGGTAACACATTTTAAAAATACAAAAAGGATGTTTGGAAACCAAACACTTATATACTAGCTCATGCTTCATTTAAGTCTGAAAGGAGAGGAGTGATGATCCTATTGAAGAATAATATTATCTGCCCTCAAATATTAAATAAGCATGAAGACCCCGAGGGACTACTAGCTATCACTATCCTAAAATTCAATCATAGAATTTGGACACTTGCTAACTTTTACTGGTTCCCAGCACTTGGTGCTTCAACTGCTAAATGACATCTCAATCTTATTGATAGTATATCTAAAGGGAATCTGACTTTAGGGTGTGATTTTAACTGCTTATTAGATAATTCTGATACAAGTAGTCATCCACTTAGACTGACATCCACTGTTAAAATTCTTAAGACATGGATAAATTGTCATAATCTGTATGATACATATAACTCTAAAAATAGCAAATCACTCTGTTATACATACACTGATTATAGATTTAAAACTCAAACCAGAATAGATAAAGTCTTTATCTCTAATGATTTAAAATTAAAGATTATATCATGTACTATCCTTCCTTGTCCTTTATCAGACCATGATTGTCTTATGTAAGATATACAAATAGACTTCATAAAACTAGATACTATTACTAGAATTTCTGCCTATATTGCCAAACTAAAATACTTTAAACCATGATTATTATCAGAATTAAATTTCTTCTTAGAGACAAATAATAACTCTGAAACAAACATTATTATGGAAACATTATTATGGTTTGGGATTATCTAAAAGCATATATGTATGGTAAAACTATAGTCTGGTATAAGAAAAAACTTAAGAAATGGGAATCAGAACTACAAAACCTACAATCTCAATTAACCTCCTTGAGATCTAAGTCATCACAATTAAACTCAAATAACAAAAAAGAAATAGATGCAGTAAACAAGAAATATCTAGATATTTTGACACATAAAACAAACTTAGCACTAGAAAAAATGAAATTAAACTCTTATGCTCTTACTCCCAAACACATGCAAAATTTGTCATTAACAGCAAAATTACATTCCAAAGCAAATATCTTAAAATAATTGCATGAAGGTACTAATAAGACAGTTTCTGATATCAGAGATATATTAGAAGCCTTTAGATATAATTTTTCCAAACATTAAAACTCTGATAAAATAAACAAAAACGTTACAGCACAGGAATTAATCATGTTAAATTTGAATGCCATCCCACAAAATGTTAGTACAACTCTTGTGAGATGAATAACTCTAAATGAAATCAAAAATAAAATAACAAACCTTAAACCTAAAAACACTCCTAGCATAGATGGTATCATATCAGAGATTTATAAGCTTTATCCAGATTTAATTATATATTTACTTCATAAGACCCTAGTTGAAGTACAAACTACAAATGTGATCCCTCCCTCTTGGAGATATTCCTTGATTACCCCTATTCTTAAATCCGACAAAGATTCGCAGCTATGTAAATCATATAGACCAATTTCCTTATTAAATCATGACTACAAAATCTTTATGTCTGTATATGTGGACAAAATAAAGGTTCCACTTTCACATTTAGTTCATAATGACCAAACCGTGTTTATTCATAAAAGGCATACTCATGATAATATCAAAAGAATATTAACATTAATAGAATTCTTAAACACAGAAAATGAAGAAGCCTTGTTGGTGAGTCTAGACATAGAAAAAACACTTGACTCTGCAATCTGGGATAAAAACATTCTCTTTTTCAATATCATTCATCTGCATGATAAGGGCTATTTATAAAGGCAATTTTGAATACATCAAATTAGGCCCCTTAACTTCAAAGTACATCCCCATAACCAAAGGCAGCAAACAAGGTTGCCCTTTAGCCTCAATATCATTTGCCCTTGTCATAGAAATATTAGCATTATTAATAAGAAATAATCAAGAAATCAAAGGAATTAATATTTATAATGAATACAATTCTAAAATAGCGCTATTTGTGGATGATATTCTGCTTATCTTACCTAAGTCAAATCAAGAGTTATTAGAACTAGACACAATAATAAATAATATTCAAAAAATTTCAGGACTCCACTTAAATAAGCAAAAATCTAAGCATATTATTCTTAATGACAAAGGGAAATCTCAACTAGTTAACCAAAGCATTATTGGAGAACAAGTTAATATACTAAACTACATAGGGATAACATTATGCAAAAACTTGGAAGAAGCAAGATAAACCAATTATAAAACCATAACATCTCAGGTAAATACATACATAAGTAGCTGAAGCAATATGTTTTTTTTTCATTTGAGGACAGACTGCAATTGTTAACATGACTCTCCTTCCAGAAATGTTATATATTTTTCTGGATCTAGACACCCATCCTGGGAATAATTATATTAAACTCATAAAAAAAACTTTATTAAACGTCCTATGGTACCCAAACAAAAATCGGATTGAGTATACACATCATATAAAATCTTGGGATGGTAGTGGTTTAAAATTCCCTGACTTGGAAACATATATCAAAGCATCATTACTTAAAAGCACATTAAATTGGATTGACTCAAATTACAACTCAAATTGGAAATATTTCCATATAGCTATAATACAGAATGAAAACTCACAGTCATGTAAAATTTCTTCAAAACATCCCTTCAATAAGATGTTCTTCATGTTTCACTGTTGCAGTCATTACATTTGGGTAATCTGCTGGCAAGTTGCCCTCAGTCGGCCTGATTAACAAAGTTTTGGGTCCTGGATTGGTTGCTGTCCCTTCTTCCATGACGTCAGGTCATCAGGGGTATAAAACATGCAGCCGGTGCCATTACATTAGTCTTTCTTGTCACGCGGTGCCTGAAGCAGAAACAGTTTGCAAGTGCCGGTCGGCCGACTCCTGAAATTTTCGTTTTCGAGTTTCACAACTGAAGTCTTCAACTTAAAGCTAAGTACCCCGTTGGAGAAACTTTTTCTTGCTCCTTTCTGATATCAGTAAAAGTTAATAATTGCATTACTTGTGGGAAGCAAATACCTCATAATGATTTTCACTTGTACTGTATTCCTTGCCTAGGTCCTGACCACGATGTACCCTGCTGTCGGTTTTGTGCTTTATATAATCAACGCACTATTAAACGTTGGTACATTTTTGCTTCTAAATATTTTGACTCTCGCTTTAATTATCCAGAAATGTCGTCGGTTAGCAATCTGACTACCGGAATACCTAAAAACGTAAAGAAAAAGACAGAGACAGGCCGTTGAGGTCCAAAACTGCCGATGACGCTTCAACTAAGCCAGTTGCCAGTTCGCCGGTACTCAGTGAGGCGCTTTCGCAGCCCATGATACCCGCTAATTCTGATTCGCAGGCCTCTACTGAGACCCATTCAGAGTCCGGTATGCCACAAGAAGCTTCAATTATGGTACCCACAGATGTCTCTACCTTGGATGGATCCAGAGCTGCTGTGCAGGCACTGGCTTCTGAGGGTGTTTTTAGGCCTACAAATTTGTATATTAGACTGACGCCATCTTCAAAACTAAGGCCAAAATCTGGATCTATGTCTAAGAAACTGATGCCTAGGCCACATGTGCAGGCCCCTATGCCTAAGAAACAAATGATCAAAATGGCTGTAGATTTAATTACTCTGATCAGGGGTAGCCAACCCCCCCCCCTAAGAGGCCTAGGCAAGATATTGACTATGAATCTTCTGAACAGGATTCTATTTCCTCTGATTCTTCTAATGAACAGGAATTGTCTATACCTACTTATGAGGACTCTGATGCAGAAGATTCCATTCCTTCTGCTTCTCCCCCTGAGGATTTTTCTTTTGGGGAAACTTTACATACCTTAAGAGAACATTTCTACTGGGAAAGTCAGGATTTTTCTGAATCTAAAAAGAGACTTAGAGATTTTCTTCTTCTTCCTCAGCATAGGCCTTTGGCTATACCTCCTGTTCTAGACATTGTTGATGTTGTTTTTACAGAATCTAGTATGGCTCCTGATTCTCTGCCTTTGGCACCTTGTAAGCCAGACAGATACTACAGGGTTCCTGACTCCCACAAATTCCTTTTCAAAAATCCTGTTGCGGATCCTGAAACCATTTCTCAGGGTCCCAAGGGCATTAAGGCTTCTACTGCTAAAAATCCTACCCCTTCTGATAGAGATTCCAGGGCGCTGGATAGATGGGGTTATAAGGTTTACACCTCTGCAACCTTGGCAATCAGGGCTTTAAACTGTCAATTTCATATGCTAAAATATCAACACCATATCATGGGACTGCTTATACAGAAAATTATGTTAATTTCTGACTGTGTGGAAAATAAAGATTTACAGGATCTATTGCATTCAGCTGAACAAGTTGGAAAACATACTTTGCAATGTGGTTTTGATTCTTTGGAGGCCTCTAGCAGGGCTGTTGTAACTGGGTCTGTGCTAAGAAGGCATGCTTGGCTCAAAGAACAAACTCTGCCTGATCATGTTAAAGCAAAATTGTCGGATGCTCCATTACAACAGGACCGTCTCTTTGGTAATAAGGCTGAAGAAGTTCTAAAAAAGATGGAAGATAAAGCTAAATCTATGCAAACAGTGAAAGATTTCTTACAAGTGCAACCTCCAAGATTTAGTAGGCACTGGCCTACTAAGAACTGGTCCTTTCCAGTTCCTTTGAGAGCCACTCAAGTCAAACCCAGACATTCCAAAGGCTCCAGGTTTCAGTCCCAAGGGACTTTCAGAACAAAACAATGGGGTGCCTCATCTTCCAAATCTGGAAACAACAAGACACCTCCCTATGGTAAACAGTCTCAATGACTTCCCTTTACACTTACCAAGCACTTACCTTTTAGCTGTCCCTTTTGGAGGAAAACTGGCTCTTCATTCAAGAAACTGGCAACTTATAACCCAGGACAAATGGGTTTTAAATATAGTATCCCAGGGATACAGATTTCATTTCCACACATTGCCAATTCCAAATGGACGGCCAGACCTGCCCCAAAATCAGTGGGCAGAGGCCCAGAAACAAGTACTTTCCCTCATGAGCATGGGGGCTATTCAACCAGTACCAGAAGTGGAAAAGGGACAAAGTTTCTATTCAAGGCTTTTCCTGGACCCAGAAAAGACAAATCATGGCGTCCAATTCTGGACTTATCTACTCTAAACACCTTTCTGGACATTCCAAAATTCAAGATGCTGACTCTTCACCAGTTACTTCCTATGCTAGGCAAAGATGCCTGGTTGGTAACTCTAGATTTTAAAGAGGCTTACCTGCATATCCCAATCAGTGAATCTTGCAGAAGATACCTCCGCTTCAAAGCAGGCTACTTGCATTACCAGTTCTCTGCACTGCCCTTTGGCTTATCTACTGCACCCAGGGTCTTTACAAAGTGCCTGGCTCCAGTAATTGCATTTTGCAGGCAAAGAAATATTCAAATATATCCATACCTGGATGATTGTCTAATTCAGGCAGAAAAGAAGGACATTCTTCTAAAGCATCTGGCATTTGTAAAAAGGGTTGTAACTTGCCTAGGGTACATTATAAATGAAAAAAAATCACAACTAGTACCCTCTCAAAAATTACATTCCTGGGTGCAAGCTTGAATACAACTGCCCAGATGGCTTTCCTTACACCAGAGAAGCAAACTCATTTGGTGACCTACTTCAAACAGGTGGCCACAAAAACCCTGCTTTCTGCAAGGCAAATACTGCAAGCCTTGGGGTTCATGGCCTCCTGCATTCTTCTAATTCCATATGCAAGACTGCATATGAGGAAACTTCAGTGGTACTTAAAGAGTCAGCATTGTCACAGCCTGGAAACAATGATACCTATCATACCTTGCCTGCACCTAGAGTTCCTTTGGTGGGCAGAGGTCTGCCACCAGAACAAGGGACTGCCATTCACACCACCCTCTGCTGCCCAAACCCTAACTACAGACACATCAGACTATGCATGGGGTGCTCATCTGGCAGGGAAGTGCATTCAGGGAAAATACAGGCCAAATCAAATTCACCTTCACATAAATCAAAAAGAAATGCTAGCTGTACAGAATGCACTGACAGCCTTCAAGAACTACCTTAATCCAGGAGAATTACTGATAAAGACATTTATGTGGTACATAAACAAGTAGGGGGGTACACACTCCTACCCCCTTTGCAGACTAGCCATGGAATTGTGGAACACGGCCTTGACCTATCAAGTACAACAACAAGCTCAATTCCTGCCAGGAAAGCTGAATACTCTGGCAGATGAACTAAGCAGAAATCTCATGGACCCTCATGAATGGAAACTGGATCCATGCATTTTCAGCATGTTGACATGCAAATGAGGAAGCCCAGACATAGATCTTTTTGCCTCACCCCAGAACTATCAGTTGGATAAATTTTGCACAAGAACTCATCACAAAAAAGCCTGGAAAGTGGATGCTCTGTCCTTTAGTTGGAAAAATTAGTTTATGCCTTTCCCTCTCTGCCTCTGCTCTCCAAAGTTATACTAAAAGTCAAACAAGACAAGACAAAAATGATTTTGCTTGCTCCAGACTGGCCTCACCAACACTGGTATCCACTCCTGCACAGTGTGTCACACCTTCCTCCATGGCACCTGCTTCAGACTCCTTACTTACTGTCTCAGCAAAACAACCAAACTCTGCACACTCAGCTCCAAACTTTGAATCTTGCAGCATGGCTAATCACCTAAATTCACCCTTAGCATTCCTCAGCAAACCTGTGATGGATGTCATTTTGGAGGTGAGAAGACCTAGTACTAGAACATCTTATGCTGACAAATGGAAAAGATTCTGTGCCTGGAATCAGTCTCAAGGGATAAGCACAATAGTGCCCAACATTCCTCAGATTTTGCAATACTTAACTGAGATGCTTCACAAGGGCTTGTCCTTTTCTTCCATAAAAATCCATGCCTCAGCCATTTCAGCTCATTACTAAACAGAACCTCCCCTCTTCTCTCGTCCTCTGCTAAAGCAGTATCTCAGAGGGGCCAGAAACTTAAGACAACCCAGGAGAGCTCCAACCCCTGCCTGGGACCTTAATTTTGTATTGGAGAAACTCATTCTCCCTCCTTTTGAGCCAGCTGCTACTGCAGGCTTAAAATTTCTCTCCTGGAAAACAGCTTTCATTTTAGCAGTCACTTCAGGTAGAAGGATTTCTGAATTACAGGCTCTTATGGCAGTGGAGCCTTTCAGCATTTTTCATGCGGACAGGGTATCTCTCAGGACCAATCCATCCTTCATGCCTAAGGTAGTATCCAGTGTGGCTCTTAATCAGACCATTCATTCGCCAACTTTCTTTCCCAATCCACAGAACAAGGGGGAGCGGATTCTGCATTCATTGGATGTACACAGACAACTTACCCTCGGATTCATGAATCCTCCATGTAAGACTTAATAAGTCTTACTCGGAGGCTGCAGTTGAACGGTATGACATCAGTGTGCCATGAATATGCATGAGGGCACACTGACTCAACCGTAAGTCTTACATGGACCGTGTAAGAAAGCAGGGGGCTTGTCCACCTGCTGAGCAGTCTAAATGTCCATGCCCCTGCAAGTGTTTAAAATAAAAGCAAATAAACAAGAGCGAGTCCGGTCAAATTTCCCTGCACCCAACACCTCACTGTCTGATATTGTAAACCCCCATCACAGTTCTAAAATGCATAACATTATTATTTTTTTTAATTCCCAAAATAGCTGCCCGTATTTGCACGTGTGTGCGCGGGTGTGCCCATTGCTTAGCTACAGTTAACAATTCTGACATGGAAGAGCATAAGAAAGAATGTTTATGCCAATCACACCAAATAGCAATAGCGTAATGTTAGAACGTTTGCACAAAGAAGAGGCATTCATGGTTTGAGTCCCACCACTCCCTTTCGTATTTATTTTTTAAATCAGTATATGGAATAATACCTAACAAATATGTTTAAACATAACTAAAAAGCAGTGAAATGGCCAATGTATCAGTGAACAAAATAAATATTTTAAAGGATCCCAATATAAAATTGCCTGCAGTTAAGCAGCGCTTCACCCAGCGCAATAGAGTTGCCCATAGTTCAATAGCACTTTACCCAGCGCAATAGAGTTGCCCATAGTTCAATAGCACTTTACCCAGTGCAATAGAGTTGCCCATAGTTTAACAGCACTTTACCCAGTAAAATAGAGTTGCCCATAGTTTAACAGCGCTTTACCCAGTGCAATGTGTTTGCGCGGACATGCGCGCCGTGCCAACCAGGGCACCATAGGGCACCAGGGAGCAACTTAGAGCAAAGTTGCTTAAATGCAGCCACACCCCCTAACCTGTCTGGACAGTATGAAAATAAAATGAATGACAAGGTTCAAACCCAGGACTCTATGCATCAAAAGCAAAGTACAGAACCACTAAGCCATGACAACATAGGGGAAACAGCCACTGTTAACATTCATATACTTACTAATGGTAGTTTAACCATTACTAAGCAGGTCTGCAGTCAGCAGAGAATTTTGCAAAATGGCCAATCACAAAAAAGTGTGGGAAATATGGCATATTTAAGCCCCACAGGTGGGAATATACACCATAACTGATTGTAGCCCACATCTTCAGTTAGAATGTCTGGTGTCGGAGGGGGAACACGCTTCCAAGCACAACGTTGGAGCATCCAGGAGTCGAAATACATGGTTTGGCTCCTTGTCCACTGTCATGAGTCAAGACTCCTGCAGGGCCAGTTCCAAGGGACGGGGTACAAAGCAGAGGCTTGGAAACGGTTAGCTTGTGACCTCACTAGTGCCACAGGCATTCCTCGGACTGGTGAGAAGGTCCATCACCACCATGCAGACCTGAAGAGACGAAAGCAGGACTGCCTGAACCAATGGATACAGGAGGCCTGTGGGATGCGGGATGCCCCACAACTGAGTATGTAGCCATGGAATGCAATATGTAAGAATTGATAATGGAGTATGTATAATGGATAGGTATGTCTCAATATCCCTTCATTTACTTTACAGCTGCAGGTGACCGTGCTGCGAATCAGCAAGCCTATGCTGATAGGCTGCTAAGGCTGCACCACCAGGCAGGTTAGTGATTATTCTGCATGTATTGTTATATAAAATATGGGAGAGAGCATGAAAGAAAGTGTTGTAGTCCAATAATACAGCCATAAAATTGCCTGAATAAGTCCTCTGCATGTACTGTCAGATAAAAACGTCAGAGAGGCAGAAAAAGAGTGTAGTAACCCATTAAGAAAGGTAACATATGTCTGGAATAATATCTCTGCAGGCACTGTCATATAAAATAAGTGAGTGAGCCTGAAAAAAGAGTATTCTAACCTATTAATAAGGGTATAATATGTCATGAACATGTCCGCCATATACACTGTTAAAACAAATAAAGGAGTGAGCCTGTGGAAAATTGTGTAATATCATTAATAAAGGTCTAAAACCCAGAGTGTGTCTGTGTCAGAGTTTGAAATGTTGCTGTACCCTTGCATTATACAAACAGTACTGTTTGAAAAGGTGCTGGCAACCCAGAGCCGTGCAGTCCCATATAAAGTTGGTGATGGAAGTGCTAGTAGCTGTGAAACATATAGACCGTCCACAACAGTCAGTTACTGGCTGGCATGAATAAGTAAATCTGGCACATGTGTAGCATGTTATTTTTCCCCAGAAATGTGAGTGTGTGTCACGAAATGCAGGGTTCTGTACAAATTGAAGTGAAAATGTCATGTGAAAACATCCCAGATATGTAGATAAAGAAACATAAATGCAATCAAGAAATATGTAGCAGTAACATCTGCATCCTGGACAGTTAGTATGTCAGATATAGGTTGGGCATATATTGAACTAGCCAAACCCATTACACAACCTAATGTATGGTGGCAAGTGTAATAATACATGTAGCGGATATACACTTGCAGTCGCTAGGAATATAGTGTAGATGAAAAGGTAATTATAAGATGTTAATCAAGGTTTTTTCTACACCTTACTGTATGTGCATAAACCATGCAATTCCACACCTCAATGGGTATGTGTAATCTTAAATATTTGTTGGGACATAGGTCCTATTGTTCTATAAATATTTGCATTCATGTTGATGCATGTGCCCTGTTTAAACACCACAATCATGGTGGCCTGTTGCTACCAAACATCCCTGCATGCTGTTGGAATATCCACTGTGGTTCAATATATGCATGTGTTATACTTGCTGTTCAACTGTTGTAACCTTGGTGTGTTGGGTTAATGGGAATTTGACTGCATGCTGTTACAACTAATCTGGAATGTTGTTTTGCTTATGTTGTAATTAAACACACCTAATCACAGAACGTATGGGAAGGCCGGTCCCAGCTGACCCACCTGTCCCTCCTCAGCTGGCGAGTGCACCTGGCAACAGCAGGTCCGGTGCCCTGCCCGGGCTCCTCTCCTCCATTGGTCCTGTGCCACCTTCGGGTGGAAGCGCTGCAGGGGATGGGGCTCATCCCCCTATGCAAGCATGGGCAGAGAAGGGCCACCTGTCACCTTTCGAAGGGTCCGGGTTGTGGTGCATAGGGAGATCCAGCATTCAGTCACTGATCCCCTATGCCAGCTCGAGGCGAGAGTGGCGCATCTCATGAGTGAGCCTGCCCGTCCTACGCAGCCCCCAGCACAGCCACCCTCGGGGCTGTGAAGGTTCAGTGGTGACTGCCCATGGGTGGGGATCTCAGTTCCACTGTTACCGTCTGTGGGCTCATGGGCTTGCGATTTCCAAACATCCGACCCCGTCAGTTGTGTTCACCCACCCCATGTGTCATACACCGGCCCTGTATGCGTCTTGTCTGTCTTGTCTGTTTACCTTCCCAACCTACCTCCCCGGACATACCTACTTCCTCTACCTCACTTCCCACTCTCAGCTGAAAAAAAAAAAAAAAAAAAAAGGGCAATCTGTACCCACAAAAAAATTATGCCCCATACATAGCTGCCCATTTCACACACATGTCCATTGAACATATAAGCTGATAATTAGAATTGGCAGTACAACATGCATTGTTGTTCTTACCCCTCTCCCAGGGGTGGAAGGTTTCAAATTTCACTCCAAATTAATTGCATATGCACAGCTGTTGCTGTTAAAGAAATGGGCAGCTATGGACCTTCCCTACACCCGTCCTGCACATCCCGAGCTTGTTTACCTACTGTCTGTCCCTCTTTGTGCCCCCTTTTTCACCACTTTCCTATCTCCCCATTTTCTTTTCTTTAAAAGAAATTAGTGCGGGGGTTAGCGGGAGTAAGCACTTTTAAGCAGTAGTAAGCGGGTTTAAGCGAGTGTGCGCATGTGTGCGCTTAGCTAAGTATTGCTAAGTGTTGCGCAAACCCGTGCAAACCCGCTTACAACTGCTTAAAAGTGCCTTAGTCACTCTATGGCAGGGCCCTTGTTCTGCTGAACAGCAAAAGAAAAAGCCTCTGCCAGTCTCAAACACCAGACCATTGACACAATAGATTGCATGAATTACCACTATGCCACAGCAGATGTACAAATAACTTGCTTCTCACATAAATATATCATGCATTACAATGAATGTAAATGGAAAATAGGAATGGTATAACACAAATCCTGTTCTATGGGTCTTTACCAGCAGTTGTTGTGGAATTGCATGACATGACTGTGAAAGGAGAACCAGCCATCCTAGCAGGGAATAATGTTACAGTAGCACCTTACAAACACTACACAGTATCAGACCAGGATAAATACTGGCAAAGGTGAATAGGGCAGAGGCCAGACTCCCCAAATGTAACTGATTTACAGGGATGTCCCTGATTTGTAAACCAATGTTAGCTGTGCCCCACTGAATCACTCCGAAAAGTACTAACTGTAGGCAAAATGTGGAATCACACATAGTGCATAATGTCACTAGGTGAGAGTAGACACTGCATGCACGTCAGAAAAGGTGTACTTATACATATGCTGTGATTCCCAAGAAAGTCTCAACTGCAATATGACAGTAATATATTGCAGGTGTATCTCACTTATATGTACCTTTCAGTGAGGCCGTTCAAATATATACCTGAGAGTATGTAAGGCCTGGCATAGGCAGGAACACACAGGCATATCAGCATTACTGCTGTTATACACTTTGCAAATAGCTTTGGAAGGAGTTCCACAAGCATGCCCTCATGTAGGAGTACAACACAGAAATATCACAGGATGTAGCCATGTACTGCTAGTAAACAACTGTACCAATGCCAATGTGCCACTGCTGAAAAGACTGGTGTGGTGCACAGACAAAGTATACTAGGCTAACCTGTAGCTACCATCCGGATATGTCCACAAGTGTGAGCTACACAGACAGACTACTTGCTTTGATAGACTAACAGGTACACAGCAACCCTGTATGTTCAGCAAGATAAACCTCACATGATAATAAAAAATGCTCTTTGCAGTTCTGCACCCCAACCCAAAGGTACAACACACCTGTGTATTCAGGCAAAAACCAGGGTGTAGGTAGGCATACTCAGTACTGAAATATGTCCAGTTGTGTTGAGCAGCCTGTGCTAATGTCAACAAAAACAAACCACAAACTGTGCAGAAGTGAGTAACGTAATAATTACAGTATAGCAGTTCACAAACACTGCATGTGCTACAGGAATACAGTGCAATAACCACATTTGTATGGCAGTTAATTGTGTAAGTGAGAAAGAAGTACATACTCCCATGTATCCTGTGTTAGCATTTCGAGGGGTGCGTACATGTCTACACTGAGATGTGTGTACTGGAAGCAGCAACACTCAGGTTTGAGTACAACATGCATATAACTGGTTACAACCCTAACATCAGATAAGAGACATATACCAACCTTAAGACTGACACAACAGTGTCCAGAGCAAACAAGCATGAGCCCCACCTTGGAAAGCTGAAAGGGCTACGCCTACCTAACCTAGCATTTTATAGCAGTGGGTTGCAATCACAGTGAGTAATGCAATCACCAAACAGCAGGCTGCATGCAATTACTGAATGGTGGGCAGCAATTGGTGCAGAGGCTGTCACATGCACAAGTGCAGATACCTAGAAAAGCAGGCTGTACCTGCAGTCCACACATGCAATTATATCATTGCAGGTGCTGTGAGATAGAGAGTGAGAGAGAGAGAGAGAGACACGGACACAGACACAGACTGAGACAGAGACAGAACAGAGTGAGAAACTGAGACAGAAAGTTAAATAGAGGGCGAAAACCCAAAACAAACCACCAATAAAAAAAACACGTGTTATGTCATCTGTCCCTTGGTATCCACATATCCATAGGTATTGTGGGGTCCCTCTGTGTTTCACATAACACATTAGGGGCCTGCATGCATATCCATAGGGCTGGTGTGCACCTATAATGACTGTCCATTATTGCCAGTAGTTGTTGTGTATGAACATGTCTGACATATACTCCGGCAATTACCCTCACTCACAGTACTCTATAGTATGTGTCATGGGTGTGTGTGGCAGAGATGTCCTTGGCCATGGATCACTACACTGGCCGGGCTTGACGCATACATACATATGTGGCCTATGATCTGAGAAGCAGTGGCACAATCTGTCGAATGTTACAAATGTATTCATGTAGTATGCAGGCTTCACACCTATGTACTGATTGAGGTCACATGTACACAAATTTATTTGAATCGCAGATAACCAATGTGTGCAATGCACATACTGTTTGAAACATATATCGTACCATAGTAAAAGCAAAATCCACACTGTATTGCCCACCTGTGGCACACACACTCAGCGTCTTCAGGACTCAAACCCCTACTTAACTATGTTATGATAGTAGAGAGATACGTATTACCATGACGCGCTATATGCAACACTGGGTGGCTTCTGTTCTCCTTGAACATTTGTAGGATGCTGACATCATCGAACTTTTCAAAGAGGGATGTACCTCTCTTAATGTGTTTTCCCAGTCTCCAAAAAGGCTACTCCTCTCAAAGGAAATCACACACATACTCACACACACCCAGTCTCCAAAAAGGCTACTCCTCTCATAGGAAATCACACACATACACACACACCCAGTCTCCAAAAAGGCTACTCCTCTCAAAGGAAATCACACAACTACACACACCACCCCCACTTGGCATTTGCAGGACTCAAACCCCTACCTAACTACGTTACGATGCTAGAAAGATACACATTAACACGGTGTGCTATATGCATTACTGGGTGATTGTTGTTCTCCTTGAATAGTTGTAGGATGCTGACATCATCAGACTTTCCAAAGAGGGATGTACCTCTTTTAATGTGTTTTCCCAGTCTCCAAAAAAGCTACTCCTCTCAAAGGAAATCACACACATACATTTGGCGTTTGCAGGACTCTAACCCCTACCTCACTATGTTATGAAACTAGAGAGATACGCATTAACATGGCACACTATATGTTTTACTAGGTGGTTTCTGTTCTCCTGGTATATTTGTAGGATGATGACATCCTCAGACTGGACATGGTAATGTGTGTACACATTTTTATGCAATCCCAGGAATGATCCATGTAGGTCAGCAGGTATCAACAGCTTGTACAGGACCCAGTGAGTCTGACCTTGTGTGATCTATCTGTGGACATATTGACATCCCTTCATATGTCAACACATATCTATGCACAGATTGTTGGTTTTGTGGATACGACATGTGTCTGTGATGTTGATGAAGAGCTGTTCAAAGTCTATGTGGGACATGTGTAGCTCTGTTCCATGATGTATGTCCTGGGTGGCTGCCTTGCAGATGGTGTAGCATGCTTGGAAACCATGATCTGCACATGAACATACCACAGTTGGTAGGATTGTGTGTTTGTCGGTTTCCAATAGCTCTATTTATGACATCTGCCATGATGCACTCCATGGCCTTGCAGATCAGACTTTAGAGGCTTACTGGACTATACTTCCCATGGTGTTTTGTGCACCCACACATGTGGGGAGTGCCATATGTTGCTGTAACACATTCGACTGTTCTAGGTCCTGTGGAGTGGGTGAGGCTCAACAGACTGTTCAGGTGCAGGGTCTGTTTGTTCTGTAGTGCATGCATGACACATATTGGGAAACAATGTAATCCAATCGCTGCCATGATTTTGGCTTTGGGGGGGAGCTGTTTAGCCATTCTACACGTGATATCTCCTGGTATGATGTCAGGGACTATCGTCAGTGGGAGGTGGGTATGTATGCATGGGCCTGTCTGACAGGATGTTGGCAATGTCAGTAAGGTACAGTTGTCCCTGACTCAGCACATATATGCATGTACATTACTATTTATTACATAGCTGAAGAACATGTCATGATTCTCAGTATGGACTCCTTCTCAGCTACTCTTTACAAAACACCGACAAACCTGAGCACTAATCCCGGTTATACTCTTTTACACACTTAACACCCTACTGATCCTTTGTGATCAGGCTACAGAGTATGTCATCATAATACACTGGCATGACCAGGGGTCGGTTTTATGTGTACTCTCCAGTCCAACTAGTGAATATTGTGGTTATGACACAATGTCACATCTGCCTCATGTACACAGACAACCCTCTCCTCCTCACATCACACTCACATATATGTGGGAGATGTAACAATATTGACATACAGGAGGCTGAGCTCTCTTGACCCATGACTGGCATAGTCTATCAGGTGGTGAGGCTGACCACACACACCACATATCAGTCTCAAATACACCGATAGTGACAGCAAACAAACCACATTATCACACATACACATATTCAGAGGCTCTAAATACACTCTGCCTAAGCAGCAGAAACCTCCAAAGCAGACACACATACAACTGCTACCCCACTACAATGCCCACATGTCACACAGTTCACAATGTCAGTGTGCCACACAGTCACTGCCCTTTGGGCTAAACAACACACCTGATACACTTGTTATAGGTGACACTTAATGTCAAACACACTGTTGTCCCACTCACCAGGCCAAACAAGGGAATAGTCACTTTGAGCTGTCTCTCAGGTGCCAGGATCCACCACATAACACATGCACTCAGGTCACTCCAAAGCAAGTCAAGGACTGGCTACATCATTGTCCATGCTGGTGCGTACAACCTCAGATGTTCCTCCCTGGACCACATGACATGAAACATAGAGGAACTCTGTGATCATGTAGTCCAGCCCAGTATTACCCTGACCATGTCTAGCAACTTACACTCACCAAGTAAGATGTCACAGTATACCAAAAAACTGATCATGTTTAACAGTTGGCTAACATATTGGTGTTATTCAAAGAGGATACAATGTCTGTCACCCAGGGGTGACATGCTCGACACGCCACATAGCTTCCCTATGGACAGCTTGCACGTGTCACCCTTGGACTTTTGAATACTGGCAAGGGCACTTGCTGCCACCATACTGACTTATTTAAGCGGGGCACAAAGGACAGAACCACCCCCATAGACATTACAGAGTACAGGACACTGAGGGTAATGCTTCTCAACACCAGATGTATTACCCTCAAATTGCGCTCACTCAAGAATCTCCTCAGTATGGAGGATAGCAATATCTGTGCACTAACAGACACATGGTTCAGGCTCCCACATGCACACCAGCACTACCAGGTTGTATTTCGTACCATGCTTTCTGACCACATAACTCGGAATGGCCAACACAAATAGGGGGAGTATCCATATACATCACAGATACACATACCTCCGGGTTGGTAGCACTGCACAATGCATCACAGACCATACATATGCACCTAACATTGTGCAAATCTGCCTTTTGATTTGTTGCCTGCTACAGACCACACTCCCCAACTCAGCAATCTCACTCAGCTTTACTGGGAACATTGGACCATATGAAGGTCTCCCCCAAACACCATTATATTGGGTGACGTTAAATACCCACACATTGACTGTGGATAGTACTCAGGCCCCAATACCCTCGCCCAACAGTTGCTACTATTTCTAAACTCATATGCTATGGCACAACCGATCACCACACCCACAAGAGGGGACAAAATATTGGACATGATCATCACCGACATGGGGACTCTATGTTCCACACCTGCGATATACCCCTCATTGGTAAGGGAAAAACATACTTTATGTCACTGGACATCCATATCCCATCCCCACACCCATCCTGGGTAATCTTGGTGAACTTTCCAAAAGCAAACATCACACTCCTCCAAACCACTGTGGTATCCTTCAGAGACCCTGGGTCAGTGGTAAGTATGGCTCAGACAGCTAAATCCTTTACATACACATTCTATGGACACCTAGTGGACCGCATGGATCGTTACATCCAAAATAACAACTGGACTCACTCCTCCAATGGCAGTGGACCTGTCTGGTACACCCCAGCCATTAATACGCTTTACAACAAATGGAGGTAGCTACTACATGATAGAGCACAATCACAGACAGGGAAGGCATCTGTGATCTGTACTAGCAGACTGCTACAATCACTCGGGTATTTATGTCAGGCACGCTTCTAACGGACAATTGCACCAGACATGTCGGACACTCACAAGGCCTTTTTCAGTTAATTCAGGTACCTGGCTGGACACTCACTGATATGCTGTGTGTTACTGCATACTGACTAAACATACCCTGAACCCACTGATATTGCCATCATCCTGGCAAACAGGTTCAGTGCAGATGTGTCTCCCCATCCCCCCTAAGGTGGTACTGTCCATACCAGCAGAGTGTAACCTCCCAGACATCACAAGTAAACAGGTGAGTGCTGCCCTCCCCACAGCGGTCAACACAGCATCAATGGGACCAGACAGTGTCCCGGCCTGTGTCGTACACAGCCTTCATGACAGACGTAACACTCACATTACGTCACTGTTCGATATAAGAGTTACTGCAGGATATGTACCCACGGAATGGCATACAGCAATAGTGGTCCCACTCCACTGAATACTGCCACAACAGACCACAGACAATATCGGCCTGAAAGGCTAACTAGCCTGTTCTGCAAAGCTATGGAGTGTATTGTAATGGGACTCATGCACATAGACATGGGAAACCTACAGACACTGGGTCCTACACATTATAGCATTGTTGTGGGCAGATCTTGCCTGTTAGACCTGTTCATATTCTTTCAACAGTTACCAGGTCCATCAGTGTTGGGACGGTTGTCCACACAGCCTGCCTGGACCTTGCACAACCCTTCAACACAATACCCCACTCGGCCATTATGCATAGGCTCACCAGCATCAATATCAACACATATCTGACACGATGGATTGCTACCTGGATCAGGGATAGCACCCACATGCTCAGTCTTGCAGGTGCCATGTCTGACTATACACCAGTTACACATGGCATCTTACAAGGCTCTGTCCTGGGACCTCTCTTGTTCAGTATATATTTGTGTGATGTACAGGCTATCACAGGAGGGATATGGCTGCCCATGTTTGCAGATAACTGCAAACTGGGTGCCATAATCAGCTCTCCTTCTGACACATGCATACTCATACAGGGTCTCACAGAGATAGGTTGACTGGTGCCTGAGCCATGGCCCATGGCTACATGCCATTAGTTGCATAGTCATCCCCTTTGAGGATGACAAGATGCCCACACATTACCACATAGATTGTAATCCATTACATACAGTAGTAGTTGTTACGGTTTTGGGGACATGACCTGTTCATACTCTCGCCTTTGACAGTCCTATTGCCATAGTGGTTAGACAGTACGTCTACATAGCTCACCATATCCCACATGGTTTCACATGTTGATCACGTGTGGTCATTGTGCCCCTATACTCTTCACGACCATGCTTGGTTACTATGCCACATTTGGGATGTACTTTACCTGACACCTGCAGCAACTGTAATGGCCGCAAATGTTACTCATCGAGCAGATGTAGGGACTCACACAGATGCCCTGCACAGTTCCAATACAGTAACTCCAGCTCTACTCAGTCACTTACCACCTACACAGATGTGTTGTGTGCCTGTAGTTGAAGGCAATATCTGACCCAGACTTACTGGACATGCTCCACCTCAGGATATCCGACTCCCTTGGTGCTACACACTCCAGGGACATATACCTCAGCACTGATGTTAAAAGGACATGCTGGGGGGACAGATTATTATCAGAAAGCCTCCTCTCACTCCAGAGTGTAGTCCTGGTTTTCCATAGGCAGATCCACCCATTGACCACCTGCAGGTGACATCTTGACAAGTGGATGGGTGATCGCATGTTTACCCATGGGATATCTTCTGGGTCCCTGCTAGACAGAGGCACAATACACTGAACGTAAATGGGCTATCTTGTGTGACCTGCTAGTGTTCTGATTTGACTGGGTTGCAGAAGCCAAACACACTCTGGCTATGCTTGTACATGCCCTAGAGCAGATAGCCTAGTATCAACCTCTGAACCTATGATAATTTTCATGATGCACAATGTTTATTGTTGATACTGTTTTCAGGTTTTTATCATCTTTGCTTTCACACTTTATATGAATCGCTTAGGTATCTGCAGAACATATTTACTTATGGCAGGGTTCCACTATTTTATATACGTGTCTGTTGTCATATAAGTGTGTGCACAGGGCAGATTGTTGGGTAGTGAGAGGTTCCTGGGTTAACGCATGCAACTGCCTGCTATGTGTGGCCCATTGCTGTACTCCAACATGGCCTACATGTGTGAGTATGCCCAGTTCAGACTGTCAGTGTTCTGTTGCCTGAAATTTGTCTCATGTATTCAAGTGTGTGAGCATGTCCAGTGTGACCTTTCAGTATGTTGCTGTCTGAGGTCCACTACATTTGTTGATGTATGTCTACATGTCCAATATTAACATTTGTACTGTGTGTGTGCTGAAAGTCAGGTTCTATTCTTACTGCAGGACTCACCTTTGTGTCATAACTCAACAGGGATTATGCTGTGCCTGCAGGGTTTCCGTGAAATACTTTGCATAGACTTATCAACATTTCTTCATACATTGCACTACTGTCATGGTTTAGTGGTTCAGTACTATGACTATAGTGCACAATATCCTGGGTTCGAGGCCCATTGCCGCTTATATTTTCATACTGAGCAGACCAGACTGCTTAGGGGGCCAGTAGATCAAATATGAGCATGTTGGCTTTTGTTCAGCTATGCCCTACCTAGACCCAGCTTGTCCAACATTGCTCAATATTAACCATCATTGCTGGACATTGGCCAATTTTACTCTACATTGACCACATTTGTAGTAGTTGGTGTGTGCGATTTTGTTTACATTGACTTCATGATGGTAAATGCTGTTTAGCACTGCTATATTGCTTAACACATGGCAATCATGCCTCAGGTGTTGATGCAGGTCTGCCTATGTCAGATGCACATACTACACTCCCTATACATGTTTGAAAGCAGGTAGTGTCAACGTAGGCATCCATTTTACTATATGTGCGGGTCAGAGAGCGGTATCATTTCCAGAGTTCCTACTGAGCCAGTGTATGTGCTATGCGTTGCCTCTTTGCCAAGGCCAAAGCATACTGGGCACGCCTCCTTCTGCTTACTGGAGCAGGCTCAGGTTGTTCCTCCTCCGAGTCACGCTCTGCCTGTGATGGCCTTGGCAATGGTGGGGGGCTGTTTGGCCCAGGCCTATGCTGGTCCTGCTGCAGCTGTTTTCGCAGGATCATATTATATAGCATAGCACATACCATGACAATTTGGGTACATGTAGTTGGTGAGTAGTGCAAGGCTCCACCAGATGTGTCCAGGCACTGGAACCATGACTTGAGCAGCCCAAACACACACTCGATTACATTTCGTGTTTGTGTGTGTGCCTCATTATGGCATTCCTGTTCAGGTGTGTGTGCATTTCTGATGGGTGTCATCAGCCACAGCTCCAGTGCCTAGCCAGCAACCCCCACTAGGTGACCATGTGGGATGTCCCCATTGGCAAATGTCTGGTACAGCTGCGTCAGATGCGAGATATGGGAATCATGGTAGCTTCCAGGGCAGCCAGCACACACATTCCGTATTATGCCCTGGGCATCACACATGACCTGGCAGTTGATGGAGGGGAAGCCCTTGCGGTTGAAGTAGACCCTACTCTGCTCACCGGCTGGTTCTTTGATGTGTAGGTGCGTGCAGTCTATTGCACCCACTACCTCAGGGTATTCCGCTATTTGCTGGAAGAGATGCATACTGCTGGCCAATACCTCATGGGAATTGGAGAAATATACATGATCACCGACATGTGCTGACATGGCATCCAGGAACTGGTGCAGTACCCTGGATGCTGATGCCTGTGATATCCCCGTCATATCACCTGTTGGTCTCTGGAAGGTACCTGTTGCTAATATTCTTAGGCCAACACATACCTTAGTTTCCACTGGGATGGGTTCCCCTCTGTTGGTTCTGTGTGTGAGGTGTGGCCTGCACAGCTCAACTATTTGCTGCAAGAGGTCTCTGTCCACTCTATAGCGCTCCACTATCTCCAGCTCATATAGCCCCCGGTAGGTAACCCTGGGCCTGTACACTCTTCTCCGTCTCCTCACTGTGGATTGTCCAGCAGCATTTGCATTATCACCACCCTCAGCATGTTGCATATGTCACCTTATAACAGCAATGGCAGCCCCTAACATTTTTTGTCTCAGTGAAGCCTTTTCAGTTTTCACTTCTATTAGCTTACTGCAGTGTTGCAGTGTCTCTTGAGAGAAACATAATGGACTGTTGTTTGCAGAGTTTTAAGTTCTGGGCTGGGTTGGGCTAGTGTTCTGCCTGGGTAATTGCCTGATTCTGATTGTTTTCACCTGCTAGCTCTGCTAGTACTCCCTGGTAACTTCCACAATTTGGTGTGCTTCCTTCTTCCTTACAATATCAGCAAATTATGAGAGACTATAACTTATATCAACAGTTTGACAATGTAGTATCCAAACTATACAACATTTTGTTAAGTTACAGGTCCATTTTAACAACTAAGCAATGGAACACAATGACTAAAAGCCTACCTCATAGTCTCTCCCAGACAGAAAAACTTAAAATTCTATCTTCAGTAAAATTCACTTCTTGGGATCAATATTGGAGTGTATTTATTTGGAAGTAGTTACACAAAACATTTTTAACTCCTGATAAAATTGCTAAATTAAAAAACTCGAATAACATAATTTGCTGGAGATGTCTAGCATCATGTGATGCAGATTGGTTCCATATTTTCTATGATTGCTCTAAACTAAGAATTTTTGGAGAGACATTGATGATTTTATTTCAGCTTTATTTTCAGATAACTTCGCATTAACTAAAACTTTGATTTTTCTTAATGTTGATGAAACCCTTTCTTTAAATGAATCAGATTCATACTTATTATGGACAATATTAGCAGTAGCCAGTAAATGTATTACCTCTTCAAGTCTTGGTGAATTTCTCTCCTTACTAGAAGAAACCATAAACAAGGAAGTCAGAACTAAAGAACTTAGAATATATCCGAGGAGTTTTACTAACAATCCATGGACAAAGGTTTCAAACCTAATTGAGACTTTCTGAACTTATTTCTAACCCTGTTTAATCATTATTTGCTTCACTGGAAGTTTTTTCTTAAAATATTAGTACTACTCAAACATTTTTCAGCCCTATGTAAATAATGTAAACAGTTGATTTAGTTTAATTGTTGTTAAAAATTGTCTGTTCAGTATAATAAATGCATTAGACAGTATTCATTCTCTTGTTTTATCCTTAATAAAAATATTGGAAAAATATTATACCACTAAAGAAGCTATCCTATACGTACCTGATGAATGTGAACAGCACTTATTTAACTCCTCACAATATGGCCAAATTCTGTCCTGGTAATTTTCCATCCTGTTTAGCTTGTAGGGTCAAAAAAGATGACTTACTTTACATTATATGAGACTGTACATTTTCTAAAAGCTTGTTTTCAGATTTAAACTCTAAGCTAGCTTCTCAAAGCTGCAAGCAGATTTCTACTTCATTGATATTCACAATATTACATATACTGCCTACTGGGATAAATATAAAGATATGAAATTTGTAATAACTAGCTTTATTCTTTTAAAATTCTATGTGGTGCAGCAGTTAGCATTGCCGCCTCACAGCAAGAGGTTCTCTGGTTTGATCCTTGGCTGGGGTGCCTTCTGTGCAGAGTCTGCATGTCCTCCCTGTGGTTGCGTGGGTTTCCTCCGGGTGCTTCGGTTTCATCCCAAAGACATGCTGTAGGTGAATTGGACACTCTAAATTGGCCCTAGGCATGAGTGTGTGCCTTCTGTGGAAGGTTGGGCGCCGGGCTGGCAACTCGACACCCTAAAACTCCACTGCCAATCATGAGTGGACAGGTGATCCACTGTGGTGATCCCTAACCAGGAAAAGCCAAAAGAAGATGCTTTTAAAATTCTACATTACTAAGAACTGTTTAGACCTTAAATCTTTGCACTAGAATACAGTCATCAAGATGATACAACAACATTATATATGTTTCAGATTCCTATCTAACAGCTGTAATGACAAAGACTCATGGCTATCAATCTTAGAACTCACAATTATTTAAATTAAAGAACATTTATTAGCTTCTTTATTCTAAGTTTTTTAACTTGCTTTTTTTTTTTGTTTTTTTTGTTTTTGTTTTTATTTTTGCTTTGCCACTTCATACCATTGTAGGAGGTCCTCCATCTATTATACAGTTTCTTTATTATTTGCTAAAACTATTTTATGAACTATCAAACTATTTTATGTATAGAAGCAATGTATGGGAAAAGCATTGTACGTGATTATTTTTTCTTTGTCATTTTATACCATGTATAGTATTTTTTGGAGCTTTTCTCCTCAGATCTCCACTGAAAATGGACATCTGTGCAGTTGGACTAACTCGATCAACAAATGTCAAATAAATAAAATAAATAAAAATCTACAATCCAGCATTCCTGTGAAACAACTATTTCTGTTTGTATGTACTATATGTAGTTGCATAAGTCTGAGGGTGAATTTTTGTATTATATTTGATATGTATTTTTCTGTGTTCTACCTTTGTTGTTATATGATAAATGCAAATAAAATTTTGGAAGATTAAGCAAGATATGACCTGCATTTAAAAAAATCTAAATTGATCTGGATTAAGGGTGTAAAGGCTATTTATGTCATTGTTAATTATTTCAGCAATATTAGTCCTATAGTTACTTGGCCTCCCTTGCAGAAAGGTACAGCTGTGGCAGTTTTTCAAGCTTCAGGCACATTGCCTACAGAAAGTCTAAGGTTAATGAGATTTAGAAGGGACTGGATAATGATGTGCGTGATAACTACAAGCAGGCACCCTGGACTATTGTCAGGGTACATGGAACTATCTATTTCTTAGTTTTGCAGAATGAAGATGTGACTTGATCTGGTGTGATTGTGGGCAGGATAGTAAGAAAAAAAAAACTTGATGGGCAATGAAGTATGTGGGAAACATGAAGTTGTAACTAAATGTTTCAGCCAGGAAAATAGCTATGGGTTCTGGGTTTGACTGTGACAAGCCACTGGAGAGTTTTACTTTTGAGTTTCTTAATGTGCCTGAAGGATGCCTTGTGGCTATTCCTGGCACTGGTGGTCATTCTAAGTTCAAAGGTGTCTTTGCGGTTCCTGGTGATGCCCCTGAGCATTTCATGTTTTTAGACTGCTTCTATACTAAGAAAGAGGGATTTGTTTTACAAAGAGTCAGCAGCTTTTTTTTTTTAATAATTTGACTTATATGGGGTCTAAGCTACTCTTTTAAAAAATCACACTATACTCAGCAATGTGCAACCATAATGACAGAAAAGAACAACTATGCAATCAATGTAAATATCTAAACAATCTTAGTATCCTTGTATCATTGTATATAATGAGTCACTTTGTGTAAATACCATTCATGTAAAAGGACAACAGTAGTAGTTATTTATTAATGTAAAGATCATTGTACAGAATATGGTGAATCATATAGGTTCATAAATTCATAGATATGTACTAGGCTAGCTGCCCATGTGGCCATTTTAAAGCCTAGCCAATTCCCCTTATTGTGTTTGAAATAAACGTATCCCGTTTGGTTAATGATTTATCTTATATGATGTCTAAGCTATTTTTTTAAATCACACTACACTCAGTAATGTGCAACCATAATGACACAAAAGGATAGCTGTGCAATCAATGTAAATATTTAAACAGTGATTATTCTTGTATATAATGAATCACTTTGTGTAAATAATATTCATGTAAACGGACGACAGTAGTTAATTATTAGTGTAAAGATCATTGTACAGAATATAGTGAATCATATTTGTGCATAAATTCCTAAATAACTGCTAGGCTACCTGCCTTTGTGGGCCATTTTTAAGCCTAGCCAATTTCCCTTATTGTGCTTGAATTGAACTTATCCCATTTGGTTAATGATTGGCGCCACTCATCCCATGGTCAATAATTATATATCACACCTAATGAGAATAACTGGGATTATGCCTGAGATAATTTGAGGAGACCCATGCATAGGATATAGCATTTATGAGCTGCCTGTGCTCATTAGTAGTACGGGGGGGGGGGGGGGGGCAGTCCTATAGAAAATTTTCTGTTTCCCATCCATAAATCCAAATTGCACTTGAATGTGGACAGGGATGATCTTTGCTTTATGTGGATGGGGAGTCTATTCCAGAGCAGCAGTATTCTCTTCAAGATATGCCTGTCCCTCCAAGCCATTCCCTTGGTGTTGCAGAAAGGCTTAGATCCTTAGACTGACAATTTCTGATGCCATTTGACTTGCAGATGTGCAGTATGTCCATCACAACTGAGCTGGAGGATGCCTTGTATTCCAAAAACAGGTCACCTCTTAGCAGTCTGTAGGATACTGAATATAGTGACAGGCTTTAAGTCAGTCTATGTAGGACAAGTTGTTTAGGCCTTGTATACTTTTAGTAAGGTATCTCTGTGGGCATTCCAGTTGTTGCATGTGTTTTTTTGTCTGGATAGAAACAGGCAGTATAATCAATGACTGGCCTAATGAGGGCTGAGTAAAAGTGAACAATGACATCCCTAGATCTAGACACAATCCCTTTGTTTGCAAGTTGTGCAATATAGAAGGACTTTCTTACAGCAGTGGGCACGTGGGTCAAAAGTTAGGTCACTGTCCACATAAGTTCCTAAATCCCAAAAAACTGGGTCAACTGTTAGAAGTGCATTGTCAATGTGGTAGTTTCCTGAGGTAGATGACTCCCCAGATGTTATAGTAATGCATTTTTGGCATTTAGATTCAGTCCATGATTTTGGCTCCAATTATTTTATTCAGGACAAACCTTCCTGCTGAACGGTTAATAGATGAATACTTGTGTTAATAATGTGAAGACCTTCACATTATGACAAACCCACCCGTTTGAGGATTCATTGTCTGCTTCTAGTCTGCAGTCATCTGCAAACTTAATCAGCCAAAGCTCTTTGGTATTGACTTTTACTTTAGAAAAGTAGATGCCAAAAAGGAAAGGTCCTAGAACAGAACTCTGGGATGACTCCACTAGTGATTGCTTTCTTTGTGAAGGTAACTTTGCCTATTTTGATTTCCCGCATCTGACCTGTGAGCCAGTTGGCAATCCAGCAGGTGAAATAGGGGTTCATTC
Source organism: Protopterus annectens (assembly GCF_019279795.1). NCBI lineage: Eukaryota > Metazoa > Chordata > Ceratodontiformes > Protopteridae > Protopterus > Protopterus annectens. The sequence goes on from NC_056725.1 coordinate 632,932,439, forward strand.
CCAGTTGTTTAGCTTTTCTATTATGCCTGAGTGGGGAATTATGTCAAAAGCTTTGGCCAGATGAAGGTATGAGGTGTGTACCATTTTGCCTTTATCCTTTGCTTTGGTGACCTCTTCAAAAAAGTTCACCAGGTTTAGTAATCATAACCTGCCATTGATGAATCCAAATTGAGATGGTCCTGTGTTTGGATATTCCCTATGTCCTGATTGATTAGTTCCATAATAAGTCTTTCCATTGTTTTGCATATGACGCTGGTCAGACTTATGGGTCTGTAATTGTCTGGGTCTGTGGAAAGTCCTCCTTTATGCAGAGGAATGACTGTAACTGCTTTCCATTCATTTGGTACAAACTATGTATGAAGGCTGGGACTGAAGTTTTGTTAGGGGGTTGTCTAAATCATGCATCCAGGGATTTTGTCAGGACCAATTGATGCAGTATTTTTATCTTTTGATAGCACTTTCAGGACTTGGTCTTGGGTGATAGCTAGAGGGGAGGCAGTTTCATGTATATCTTGAAGGACAGATGGAGGAGAGACAGGGGTAAAGTTAGAACTCAATTTACTGGCCAATAGGCTGGTTATATCTTCAGCTTCAGTGTACAAACCATTTTTTACAATCAGCTCAGTGCATTGCTATATTGTGCTTTTGAGATTACAAACATAACTAAAAAAGGCCTTTTGATTGTTTTTGGCTTTGGTAGATACAAAGTTTGCTTTGGTAGATTTTATTAAGCTCCTGAGTTATTTCTTTATTTCAGAGACAATGGCTCTAACATTCTGGGAATTACTCTTCTTACTTTTGGTCAAAATTATTTTCCTTTTAATGTAAAGCTTGTTGATATTGTGGTTCCACCATGTGAGTTTGTTTCTGGGTTTTGCGCTGTGGTTGCTCCTTCAGGGTACAGCTGCATCTATGCAGCTGTTTACATGCTGGTGTAGTGTGTTGGTTTATATTTCCACATATTCAGTAACTGGGTTAAGTGATATAAATAGCCTTCATTTAAATGCACAGCAACAGCAGTTACTGAACTGTGAATGTTGATTTTAGTGTAACCTGAAAGTAAATGTAAGTTTTTAAGGTAACCTAGAAGGTACCAATTTATAAATATTATTTTCAAAAGCTGTTACTGTCTCTTGGCCCAGGTCATGTCTGAAAACAATCGCTGGGCCTGTTACTTATTAGTTAACAAAGCTAAATAAAGTCTACTTCAGAATTAATCACAATTCTAATGGCAGAAAGGAATAGACTCTTGTGAAGGAATAAAACTCTGCAGTGAGTACAGAAACTAAGATGGCATCATAGTATGGCTTGTTTGACAGGATTTGCCATTTGTGGTCATCTAGGATATCAGTAAGTACCTCCATATCTGATTTTGATGAGTTCTGAGTTCTTCTGAGTGAAGGGGTAGCTAAATGATCTCATTTAATGACTAAAACTAATTTGGATAAGTGTTTTTGATGGAGCTCTCCCTGGTGAAGGAAACACATATGTGTCTAAAAGGCCTGCTTTGAAACATTGTCTGCAAACTGGTATGTAGGGGTTGAGGAAGTCTTGTTTCCCACTGTGTCTCATGTTTACTAGTTCAGTGAAACAATATTCTGCCAAATTAAACAAAGCTGTTTATACAAGATCACCTGGGAAATCCATTTTCTGACCTTAGTCTGTTCCTTCAGATTGAGATGTACTTCATTTGTTTTAATGTCAGCATTAGACTTTTCTGTCTGAGACATGGCTTTGTTAACTACAGATACAATTCAGTAGATGAAATTCATTAATTATGCTATTTCTTGCTTTCTTAGAGAAAACAAGGCACTGAAAGCTAAACTGCATCCTTCCAAGTCAGCTGTCATAAATGAATAGTTTCAAATATGCCAGATAAGGATCTAATGATTTTCAAACAAAATGCATAATCATGCCTACTACATTATTAGGATTGTACCATAAAGATATAATAAATTGTATAACACAGTATATGTTTTCCCCTGCATTCAGCATTATTGTTGTATCACATAAATATTAGGATACATTATTCTTACAGGTATCTAGAAATACATGTTATAAGCATTTCCAAACCCCCTGTCAAAAACAAAAAAAAAATACCTCAGTGAAGAATATTTACAGGATAGCTATTCATACGTATTTCTCCAGCTTAATGTAACTGCAGTAAAACTGTTTTGAGTGGTCATGTCTGTAAAGCCAGAAATGATTTACACATTTCTAAAATTGCATTTATTTGTTAATATCCTGAATATTGAGTGTAAAAGAAATTTTCAGATAAGATTTTCTTTGAAAGGACACTACTTTAAAGTTATTTAAGCAATAACTGATGATTTGGTGTGGTATATTGAAGATTTCCCCACAGATGGCGTGGTTTAATCATGAGGGTGAAGCCCAAGTGTTTAAACAAAGCCAACCATGGGTAAATTTCAATATACCACCACCACGGAGTCGGTTATTGCTATCATACAATGACATTATTTAAGAAAAAAAAAACGTACTTTTCTTAAAGAATGTCTTTGTATAATGGTGCATTACTGTTCTTCTGCCAGTGGTGGTATACTGCTTCCTTGTGTTGATGTACTGCTCATGCGTATGGGACTTGCATTCTTATACATACCCAGTACATCAACACTTTGAAACAGAGGAAACGGAGAAAAAAAAGTTTTCCTTGATCCATTTTTTTTCTTTTTTCTTTTATCTATTAAAAAAAAAGGTTTTGGACACTTTATACCAACAGAAAAAAGTCCGGGTGACTGGACCTTTTTCCGTTGGTATATTGTGAGATTTACAATGGGCATGCTGGCCAATCAGCATGCATGTTTTGGAATATTAATTGGGGGGTCATTGTATAATTCTTAATAATGTTACATGGTAAAAAGTGACTACAATAAAGTCACAGATTTGCTATGTGTGATTAAAAAAAATTAATTTTCAGTCTGACAGATGTTCCTAATGAATAAAGTTTTGTTTAGTGCTGTCTTACATTCATTGTCTGATGAAAAAGATGAGAAACCTTCAGTTTCATGGATGGAACAGAGAAAGTTAAAGTATGATTGGTTGCTGATGCTTTTGCAAATGGTAAATACATTTTGTACCACCACATTTGCAAGGAGCAAGAATTCAGAAATTGTAGGTTGAATTAGTTAAATAATAGGAAGCAGTGGATTAATAACAATGGTGAACACTGTTTGCAAGTTTGATTTGGTTTGAAATAATGTTAAAGTGAGGGTTAGAGCAATAATAAAAATGTACTTCTGAAATGGGTGTTTTTCTCATACTACATATATGAAATAAATACTCTGAACCGTGCCCATAGACAATGTGTTATCACATCTGGAACTGTTATCCTTCATAATTATTCTGTGTAGTGACTTCTTGCTACTTTAGAAATGTTTTTCACTGAAATAAATCTTTTGGTATTTGCTGTGATTTGTTTAAGGTGAAAATTGAGAAAATAAAAAGAGAATTGTCCGGGCTGTCTTTATAACTAATGATAGGACCATAATTTGCAGAACGTGTTTTCTTTAAGGAAGGTTTAGAGGTTGTAGAGAATCATTATGTTTTTATATTACCCAAAATCCACCAAGGGTATACATAACAAAATAGAAAACATAACACCTACGATGTGGTAGTACGAGTAACTTTAATACCTATAATCTAGCATTTCATGGTCTATGGTTATTTTTTCTAAATAGAGAGGTAGTTGGTTGTTCTATACAAAGCCTATGTGATCTACCTCATCTGATCATTATTTAAGGTATAAGCTAATTGTAAAAAGTGTATCCTCTTTCTATTTCCTAATTCACTACTTAAAGGCTTGTACACCGAAGCACTAGAGTTTATTAAAGTTTTACTTGGTTTGTTGGCCAGTGTCTTGTTGTTCTTTATCTATTTTAATTTTCTTTTAGTAGTTTTTTTTAGGGTAGCCTTATGTCTGTTTCACACATTCCCATTTTTTCAGGGTTTGTAACTCTTTAAAGTTTAGGAAGTTTGTTTCAGTTATCCATTATCTTATGTGCAAAATGCCACTTCTTCATGTCAACCATCCTGAACTACACACTTTGTGTATTAAAACCATGTCTTCCTGTTTTCATTCATCTATCATCATTTAAAAAATGGCATTGGGATTGCCTGTTTAGATGTACTTGAAGACTTAAGAGTAATACTTGCAACTATGTAGAATTTATCTTGTATAATGCTTTTTGAACCACAGCAAGGTTTAATAGAATCTGGAAAGGATCAATCCATTTATCCAGTTAAATTAGATAAATGCAATTTGGTCACTGATTTTCTGTGCCAGTTGTGTACACAGAGTCTGTGCAGTTAGGCTGTATTTATTTTATTCCTTACACTGCTTTTGCAGCAGTAGCGTTGTTGCCTCACAGCAAGAGGTTCTCCCGTTCGATTCTCGGCTGGAGTGTGGGGAGTGCTTTCTGTGTGGAGTCTGCATGTCCACCCCACGGTTGGGTGGGCGTTCGAAAGACATGCGTAAATGGGTGTGCTTTCATTAAAGGTTGAACGTCAAGCTGGCACCTCGGCATTTGTGAAAATATACTGCCAATCATTAGCGGACCGGAGTTCCGCTGTGGCGACCCCTAACTGGGAAAAGCCGAAAGACAAACAACAACACTGCTTTTCTGACCAGGTCTGTCCAACTGTATAAGCCCTTTTTCAATGTCAACTTCAGATGAGGGACATCAGGTTCAATAATACTCATATTTTCAAACATGTTATACTGTTGCATATTCTTTAAGATTGCAGACAAAAACGTATTACAAATGATAGCACTGAATGTTTATATGAAGAAACACGTTGCTACTGATTTTATTAAAAACTGACGAGAATATTTCTATCTCAAAATTCTGATATGCTTTCCAACCTCTTTTTTACAAAATGTTTTAAAACTGTAATTTTCTGATCTTATTATAATACATCATGAAACTACTGGTCAAAGGTCATATTGTTTACTCAGGTATATGTTCACCAGAAGGTTTTTGAAAACTTGAATGTACAGTCTGAATTATGTTATTTCCAGAGGTGGAGATACATTAAAAGAAAATGAGTATTTGGTCTTAAATGTTGATGGTATGTAACCTTCATAAGTCTGCAGCAGTGAATCCCATTAAAAATGGACTTTATATGTTATTAATAGTCACCTAAAAAGTCTTATAGGGGAGTGTTAAAAGAGCTTATTCCCACTCCTGTCCACTCTTTTAAACATGCTCTAGTTTTGTAATGTTTCTGAGGAAGGGGGGAGCTCAGTGAAACAGGATTGCAGTGAGTTTGTTTTTGATGACTGTGATGACTGGGGAGAGATGGGCGAAGGCTGCCAGCCTAGTCAAATAGAATTTGATATATAATTCTGGCATTTGTAAATAAATGTAAAATATAGGCATGTTTTCTTGAGTGTAAAAGAACACTGTCAAATGTGGAACTGCAAAATATGTGATGACATTGCACTCTACTGGCCCAGTGAAGCACATTGTGACCCTTTCATGTTAGAATTTGGCTCCAGTGCGTCTGCCCATTGTTTTAAGGCTAAAGTTTATTACTAGAATTTACGTGTGGATGGTGCTTTACTGCTCTGGTTTCTGTTAGAATATACATGTGAAATGTCTTCCATTGTAAGTTTCTGAGCAGGTGTTAGATTGCTAAATAATGCAGTTTGTTTGCCTGGGAAAACCTAAGTGTCAACATGATGTAATTTGGGAGGGACCCAGCAGACATGTTTGTTAGTAATGTTTAAATACTATTTCTCACAAGAGAATTTGAGCATTTTGATTTTGGATATCTAACTCAGCACTCTGCCTTATGCTCACATGTAGGTTTTAACACTGTGATTTCTTGTAGGAATAGTTAAAGCTAGTAAAGATTCATTAGGTATTTTTCTTTGAAATCAGACCTGTCCTACTGTATTATTTTAAGTTTCTGTGTGATCTCTGAACTCTTAGATATCTCTGTGGTGTAGTAGCTTTGTCTTGTGTTTTAATTATTTATTATTAAATATTTGTAAAAACCTTTACCTGTGGCTGGTTTGTGTAAAGATAAACTCTAGAGTACATTGCATATTTATAGAGGTTATTGTAATAGGCCACTCTAAAATAAGCCTTAGACTGAATAGTCATATTACCATTGGATTATAATATTGCACAGTAATAATTGGACACCCTTTTAAGGGCCTTTTAGTAGCTGATATTATTAGCTGGGTGGTGGCAGGAATTACTACTGTATGGTCTGGGTAAAGGGGCACAACTGGAGAATCTCTGTCAGCCTTTCTCAGGAGTGTCTGTGAAGTTGTATGAATACTTATCTCAAAGTGTGTGTGTGTTGTGTCAGCTACTTGGGCAGGGGCACGAAGCACTGGTTGGACAGAGAGGGTACTGGAGGTTTTAGCTTGCCCAGCTAGGCTGAGACCTGGACCCTATAGCTGTTCTAGTGGGGAGTCTTATTGTGGACCTGGTGAACAAGGGAGAAACCAGCCCCAGACTGACTGTGATCTCTGTGTGCACTTATGGGAAATTGTACTTTACTGTGTGTTGTAGTTATCCTTTCCTCTCTTCTAGGAGATGACCTCCCTGGTGTTAGTGGTGAGGATTGAGACTCCTTGATTGCTGGGCCAGGGCACTGTCGTCACAATGACCAAGACTCTTTCCTGAGTAAGGATACTTTATCATCAGTTTTAACAGGACAATGCTAATAGCCTTATTTGGTAGAGGGGAGGTCTAAGAATGCAACAGGGGAATGTTTATGTGATTCTGTAAGATATACTAGACTACAAATTGAATGATGTTTGAAATATGCAATTATTGTTTAACTGATGTATAGCTGGCACTTTTGTTACTGGTAGAAAGTAACCATTCCACAAATAAGCAATAGTATGAAGTTACATGGGTTGTTTAGCATTTTTAGTGCTATGCTGGGGTGTACCAGCTTAGCAGATGTCTTACTAGCCCCCTCCCAGTAGCAGTCTGCAGCTGAAGGTTAACTGTTTGCAGGTTGATATACAATACTTACAAAAGTGTATTAACCCAGTTCTGGATAAAACCAAACAGTTCTATGACCTTGAGAGGATATTGACAACAGATCTATCATTTCATTGTTGTGACTATCACATGATCTCTTCAAGTCTACCTCTCAGTATAGTACCACAGTTTATTTCTACCACTAACCTGTATCTATAGGTAGTTTACCTTCCAAAGCCCCTGGTGTGATGTTCCAGAAATAAGGAACTGTCAAGCCTTGACTAGTAGGAAAGCTTCATCTGTACACCATATGATGACATGACATAAATGTAGTCACTGAGGTCAGTTTCTGTCAGTTAAAGGACTTCTGTCCATTGCTTTGCATCCTGTTTACTTACAAGCCAAGGTATGTAGCAGAGATACAGATGTGTAAGCAAATGACCATATCAAACTGATTTTTTGCCCTTGAACCCAAAACAACCAATAAGCCTCACCCCTTTTGAGTATGTTATTGATTCAGTTGTCACCACTATGGGTCCCTTTATTTTCCTTTGTGGTAAGGACTGAGTGGTAGAACATGGTTGCCATTCCTGGTGAGTTCAATGTCTGCTCCTATATTTTGTAATCCATGTGCCACAGCTGTGACATCAGCATATCATTTGCTACTCTTAGACACTTATATTCTTCCAAGAATGCTATTCCAAGTTATGCTTCTCACTGTCATGAAAGTCAGTATATTATAATCCTCCCCAGTGGACCAGCCATGACCCCACCTCCTGAGACATGTCAGCCAATGTCAGACACTTCATTCTCCCCTCCCCTCTGCCAGCCAATCTTTTACCTGAGCTGCTAATTTAACACAGGTCATGTAAGCCATATTTATGGTTTTATCACTGGACTTCATGAACATGACCAAGATTGCTAAATATTCATATGGAAGAGGCTCTTTGGAAACTTTTTTTCTGTGTACATTTTGTGGGCTGGTTAATCATTGCTGATGAACATACTTTACTTAAAGTCCTTTCTAAAATTTAATAAATGTTACTATGTGATAAAGGTAAGTATTAAATTCAATATGAACAGACGTAAGAATATTAACATGCCTAAAGGGGAGATTTAATTGATTTATAATGTACTGCTCTAAAACTGTAAACTGATTGACATTTCTGGATAAAAGCACATTAAAGTAAAATTATGCTGAAAAAACAGACTTCCAGTAGCTGTGACACCCAAAAAGTATTGATCCTATTTATACTTTAAATTATTTCAACATCTGGGCTTCTGCAATTTACTTATTTTTGAAAGCAGGATAGACTCCTGATATAAATATGCATATTTTTAATATTTCAGAACCCTCTTTTTATACTATATTTTACTTCAGACTGAATGCCTAAGAGATCATCCACTGGGATAAACTAAGTCTTGCTGAAGGCACAAAAAGTGTTTGACATTTCAATTAAAAATGTGAATATGGATGAACCTTGTGTGTAGATTTCCTGCAAACTGCATTCCATTTCTAAATGCATGTGACAGATAAATTACTAAATCATGTCATTTTCTGTTGACTGTTAATGAACAAGCCGCAACACACTTCCAAGATTAGTCATTGATTCACAAAAAGAGTCTTGTCCCCACATACTTCAATGTTCCAGAACTCAGTCATAAATCAATTAAATCCATGCTCCCAGTGCTAGGCAAATATTTGGACACTGTCTGTTGGTTTGATTCAAGGCAGAACAACACTTCAGGGCTTAAACACAATTCAAACATCTTTAACACAAGAAGCAGACGAATTTGGGACCTGGGAGCATTTTGGTATGTTTATTCTATGAACATAATAGAAGCAGCCTCTTTGGCAGCATGAATGGAGTTTGTTATGACAAAGTTTGTTAGAAATGATTGGCGGAAGTGGAGAGATGAAGTTATATATTTATACTACCATGCTAATTGTATACTAGTCAAAAGGATCTCAAGTGGCAAAGTACATTAGCTGAATAGTTTCTGCACTATCAGATATTATAAAGTTTGCTTCATATACAGAGAATTCTATGTTTAAATCTTTCCTACAGGATTCAGTGAACAGTAAAGAGCTTTTTTGCTATGATACATCACAGCGGTTTTAAACAGCAAAGGTAACAAACATCAGTTTGCTAAATAAACACGATTTTACAGTACCTAAAACCATAATCATATAACAAATTATTCTAGTTTCATTGGGTACTGTGGTATATAAAACTGTTGAAGGTTAAAAAGATACTCATATGCACATATACTGATATAGCTAGCTATCTATCTATCTATCTATCTATCTATCTATCTATCTATCTATCTATCTATGTCTATCTATTGATCTATCTGTCTATCTATACAGATACACACACAGATGAGTCATCTGTCTATCTATTGATCTATCTGTCTATCTATAAAGATACACACATAGATGCGCTATCTGCATAAAGCAGACTGCACATTTATGTATTACTAACTGAAGTGTGCATTGTAATATTTATAGGTGCTGTATGGATTTTCGTGGTGGTATTTTAGTACCGTGGCACAGTTGTTATAACTGCCACCTACCAGTGTTTGGCTGTACAATTCACTTACCAGCTAGAGTATCATCACTGACTAGTCCACAAGTCTTGTCTGAGGCCAGATGGGTTTTAACCAGGTGCTTCATGTTTTGTTTGTTTTCAACATGACAAAGAAATGCCCTAAACATACAGTGTTGTGAACTGGCCACATCTGTGGATGTAGTACGTGAAGGAGTGAATGAGTAAGAGAGTGTGTACAAACATTTTGTGAAGGAATGGACTCCCATCCAGGACTGCTTATTTGCCTTATGCCCAGTGCTTGCTGGGATAGGCCCCATTCCCCTTCAACAAGTTAATGCAGGTATCACAGAATGAATGAATCAATATATGAATTTTCAGGTTCCGCTATAGTAAAATAATTGAATTACTTAAATCCAAGGCACAGACAAATGATGTTAACACTTCAGTGGAGGGGAGGAAAAATGATGGGGCTGCACTAAATCACTTAATTCAAACATTCCAGTTCTTTGGAGCAAATACTGTTTGTCATAAGTTTATTGCAGAGTGTGATACTCAAAGGATCAACTAAATACAGGGAAGGGAATCAGAAAATGGCTGCAGTGGGTACCCATACTTGTGTGTGCATGTGTGGACATGTGTGAGTTTAAGGGCTAATTCATCAGCTCAAATGAAACCCAAGTTATATTAAAGAGTGAGCTGTATAAAAGCATGCATGTGTGGGTGTGTGTATGCATATGTATGTTTGTGAAAATGATGTATATTTAATTAATTATACAAGTGTGATTGTATGTACATACATGTGGATATGTTTGTGTGCAAAGGCTTCAGTGCTTTTTAAACATGTACATGTTATAATAGTTTTTACAGGAAAAACTAAAGCTAGAAATGTAAACTAATTTTCATAGTTCTTAGTGAATTAGATATGGAGTTCCACTGTGGCGACCCCTTACTGGGAAAAAGCCGAAAGACAAACAACAACAACAACTTTTATGAGAAAACAAAATTGTTAACCTCTCTGCAGCCTGCTTCTTCACTCCACTGAGTTGTATGGCTGAAGGTTTTACTGAACATCTCCATCATATAAATATTTCAAGGTAAGTGAGAGGGTACAGACCTAAGATACTCAACACACACACACACACACACACACACACACACACACACACACACACACACACACACACACACACACACACACACACACACACACACACACACACACACACACACATGCACTCGCACACACACACATACACACACACACATATACTGACTGGATCTATAGATGAACTTTGTACTTTAATTTGCTTACTGTGTTACTTTCAGTAAGTCTCTTGACCATTAATGCTCTAAGGACATTAAGAAACTAGACTAGGCTCCTCAATGGTCTTCTTTACTGCTTGTGTAGTAAGTTTTTATGAATCTGTGTATATTTTGCTGTTGATCACTTTTCTGTACATATTCTGCTTATCATCATCATCACTGTCATCAGCCACCTTTTTTCCATTTTCTACATGGGGTTGGGGTGTCATGTCAACTGTCGCCACCTGTCACGATTCAGTGCTATTCTCTTATCTTCTTCAGCGGTCATGCCTGCCTGTTGTAAGTCATCTCTCACACAATCCATCCATGTCATTTCTTCATCTGTCCCATAATGTGCATCCTCCCACCTGTCTCAGTCATATTCTACTTACAATTGACTGTTATTTTATTTTTTCTCTGCATTGCTTTGATTTCTTCATATTTCATTATTATCAGCATTGGTATCTTTGAGACATGTTTGATTATTCACTTTCAATTCTTTTGGTTGGTCTTTATTATTTATATATGCATTACTGTTATTAATGATGTGATAAGAGGGTTATCATTATTTAGCACTGTAATTGATAAAACTGTGGCTTATATTTACAATTAGCAAGGTCACCTAAACCTGCTACCATCCAAACCAAAGGATAAAAATGTCACACACATAAACCATTTAGTTAAAACTGCAAGAAAACCCAGCCAAGCCAGAGTTTTCACTTTGTGATACCTGTAATGGATACCCAAAGGATATACACAAATGATAACTTAAGGACATCAGCTATTTCAGCTACATGCTTTTTAAGTCCATATTCAGGCCAATAAAGTCAAACCCTATTAGCTGCTGACATGTATGGTTTGGCCATTACAGGAGGTTTAAGATATCACGCAGTGAAAACTCTAGCTTGGCTAGGTTTTCTTGCCATCTTTACTGAATGGTTTGTCTGTATGACCTTTTTACCCTTTGGCTGGAAGTTAGTTTGGATGTTTTGCAGACACCTTAAAGTTTATTGGTAGTAGCTGGCTTTAAAGCCCTAAGTTCCAAAAGTATAGCCAATCAATCCACTTATCCTGTGCTGATGAGGTTACTAAAAAGGCCAAAATATGCATGTCAACAGCTAAAGAGGCATCACCTTATTGGTCTGAATGTACCCATAAAAATTTAAAAAGACATGGGCATTCAGAAAACATATAGGTGAAACACTTGCACATAGCTCATAAGCCTCCATTACAGGAGGTGTAAAGTGTATTGGCCTTGTTTGAAAGCATATTTGTTTTACAATGAATATATTTTCCTGCTGTACACCTCGTGATAATGTTGCAAGAAATTTTGCAAAAAATAAAGATTGTAGGGTGCTGCTTGACTTTTTATTTTTACTGTTTACTCAGTTGTTCTCTATTACCCCACCCACACAATGATGTCATGATAGATACTCAGCTAATATTTACATACAAATGCAAAGTACTGTCTGTAATTAAAATAACTTACGTTGTTAGAGGACCTGTGTCTCATTTACATTGTGTTTCACTATAGCATTGTCTTACATTAATTTTGAATGTGATGTACTCCATTTACAAGTATTAGTAGAGAAGTTGCCTTTCTAGGAAGAAAGAAACTACTTCTGTTGCATTTAACATGCAAAAACAGCAGTTTGTGCATTATTTTAAGTAGTGAGGCATTGTGGGTTCAGTCTTTCATGATGCCATGGCAAGGATTTTCATCTCTGAGAAAAAGTTTCAGTGGCTGTCCTTACCAACGAAATAATTTGCAAAAAAAAGCACACTTTTTGTTTCAAAAATTATATAATTTGCCATTGTATATGGTAAGCAGGTTGCATCCAATTCCAAAGGCCTGTTACTTAACATGTGCTTTAGAATATGACCAATATGCTTTAAGGTATCACACAGTGAAAACTCTAGTGTGGCTAGGTTTTTCTAGCAGTTTTTACAGAATGGTTTGTTTGTGTGACATTGTTAACCTTTGGTTTGTATGTTAGTTGGGGTATTTTACAGGCACCAGCCTGGTTTAAATCTTTCTAACTCAACTAAACTCTTCATTCTCATGTAACGGCTCTGGTGGTGTAAGGATCATAACACTCAACATCATCTGTGTGGACCACAAGCACTACCAAATGTACTGATGAAGTGCTAACACACCTCCCTGTAACCGGCAGTACTGTTCTGCAAGCAATTTAAACACAATTGTAGTGATCTTGACCCTCTAAATCATGTGTACAGACCACAAGTACTACCAACGTACAGACAAAGTGCTAACACACCTCCCTCTACTGGGTGCCATGGTTCTGCAATGAATTTAAATACAATTGTAGTATATGTGTATTATATTTACATATTTCCCTGTAAATATCTGTAGCTGTTATGCTGCCTTAGCACCACTGAGCCATATGTCTACCCTAAACCTTCCTCTAACATCACTACCTCTCCCTTACCTTTCACTCTTCTCCCAACCACTAAAAATACTTTTTTACAGTGAATCACTAGCTTATGTACAGGTTTCACGGCACACTATAAACCCCTATTTCCCTTCACACTCTCACTCTCTCAGGCACATATATGTTCACTGGTTTACCTGATGGTATATCTCACTCCTCTGATTGTTTATCATCTGAAGTCATCTCTGTTTTCTCTGGCACCCCATAGGCTGATCTCTTACACGCATACCATTTCCTGCTCATTGCCTGCTCTGTATTACTTTCTGTTCTCCCTCCCATAATGACTTGAGGCATTTAAATTCCCCTTCTGGAGTTCCATGCCATCTTTCTAACACAGCTAAACTCTTCACTATCATGTAATGGCTCTGGTGGTGTAAGGTCAGTAATCTAAATAATATTGATGTTTTTTGCAACTTTCCAAAGCTCTGGCTAAAGCTATTTACTATATTACTACTGCATATTCTGCTTGTTGCTGTATATAAGTGAATCTAAGGCTCTCATTCAAGTCTACTGTAAGTTTTTACAACTGGAGCTAGTAGCATTGTTTTACTGATACACGTGGGAGCATCAGTGGTCAGTGAATGACTTTAAGTGCTATAAATAATATCTTTATGTTCACGGGTGAGCTATAATTAAAAAGAAATGTGTCTACACTAGTTTTCTCAACACCTGATTTATCTCTGAATGTTTTGCTCTTAATTCATCCAGATTAAGTGATTAATGCATTGTTATCGTGCTGACCTAGTTAAAGTTACTATTTCTAAAAGTTCTTTTCTACGTTTGCTTATTCGACGCTTTTCCATTCAAACACAATGGTGATTTTTTTTACTGCCTGGTGTTTTGTCACAGGAATAGGAATGACTGCAGGAATGGCTTACAAAAGTCATTTCACTATTTAAGATGTTACTGTTTGCCTTTTGTTGTACAATATGACTGTACTACTGAATTGCCTGTTATTTAACATCTGCCAGTATTGTCTATTTTACCATCTCACTCTACTCTTTCTCATTCTCTTATTTAACTCTGCTAACTGTATAATATTTTTCCCCATTCCATTTACTGTCTCTCTTCTACCCTTTCTGCTTCACTCATCTGGAAGCATTCTTCTATCTAACCCTCTCTCTCCTTTCTCCCCTTTGAGTAGGGTTTTGACCCTCAAACTCATCTGTGCAGACCATAAGCACTACCAACATACAGACGAATTGCTAACTCAACTCCCTCTACCAGGTGCTACGGTTCTGTAAGGAACTTAAACACAGTTGTAATGTATGTGTATTATCTTTTAGATATTTTCCTGTAAATATCTGTAGCTCGTAGGCTGCCTTAGCACCACCAAATTGTACGTCTGCCCTAAACCTTCCTCTAACATCACTACCTCTTCCTTACCTTCCACTCTCCTCCTGAGCCCTAAAAATACTTTTTTACAATGAATAGCTAGATTATGCACAGTTTTCATGGTAAGTTACAACCCCCCTTTCCTTTCACATTCTCACTCTCTCTCTCTAACACATACATATTCCTGCACTGGTTTACCTGACAGTATAGTTCACTCCTTTGATTGTTTATCATTGTCTGAAGTCATCTCTGTTTTCTCTTGCTCTGCCAACTCCATTTGCCCTTGCTATACTCAGGCTTATTCTGATCACCTACACTGCCCTCATATCCCACCTGCCCCCCCCTCCCAGCCAAATTTAAACCTATCTAAGCATTCCCCTCCATTGCATTCTCAACCAGTCAAACACACCTACATTATTACACACCCAATTTCATTCCAATATTAACTTCTTACTATTTGGTCACCTCCTAATCCAATGCTGGTGACCTCCTAATCCAGTGCTTTAACTATTATCCAACTAATTTTCCTCTCCCCCTTTTTTCATAATCAACCAACAATATATTTCGTATCTCACTTAACATTTACACTTCATACTAGTCTACAACCCAACAGACTATCCCACTCCACTTTCACATCATACTACACCTTACCTACTATTGTCCAAACACTGCCATACTCACATCTATACCACACAAGTTCCAACTCCATTACTCCTACCATTGCTAAAGTAATACTTCTACATGCTTTATTACTTATCCTCCTGACAACAACCTATTTAATTACCTCCTACCATGACCTACATATCACTCATATCTACTCTTCCACACTAACCACCATAATGCCAACAAACACCTTACCCACAGCCACTGTAATATCACCACACCTTTACAGCAACACCACCACTGAACCCTTTTCCATAAAATATACCTCCACTCTAACAAGCATATACTTGCTATACAAATATTCTAAATTACTATCTAAACTATCTCACCTATTTCCTTGCTATCAATCTCTACTTAACCTATCTGGTGACATACATGCAAACCCAGGCTTTCAACTCCAATTGCACTCCCTCCCCATCCAGATAAAAGTTCCACCCCCCAAAAAACCTACTCACACACCTTCTAAATAGCTCTGACATCCTAATAATGAACATCAGTCTAAGAAGCATTCTGAACAAATGGTTAAAATATAGCAAAATTCTAACCCAGAGTTACAATATACACAGACTTGACAGACCTAAGAAATGTGGTGGCAGTATTGCTATTATATACAAAGGCACACTTACACTTGAAAGAATAGAACCCCCCACCCCCCGAGCTATCAAATTCAGAAATACTAGTCTTACACCTCCAAGTAAACAATAATAAAAACATTATCAAAACAGTAGTATACATTCCTCCTGGTAACAATGCTTTTACAGTAGAAAACCTTCTCAAATGGATAGCATTAACTTTCAACCAAGAAACAATATTCTTAGGAGATTTCAGCCTTGACTGGTTTATCTGTAACTCCGAAAACCCAGCCAGCCACATTAATCTCTTTGACTTCTCTCAAATAATCGGTTCCCCTACTAGAGTTGTTAAACACAGAAACAGGAAATCTATCCTAGACTGGGATCTTACAAATAGACCTTCTATCATCATACCTGCTGCTTCCCAAATACTCTCAGCGAACACATGGCCACATATCTTCTCAGATACAAAGTATACCCTTCCAAAAGCATCATAGACAAATGTATCTGTAACAAAAAAGCTTGATTCTGAAATATTTATCTCCCTTTTAAAAAATGTGACTGGTCCTCTCTCAAACATCTCCAATTATATGAAGCAGTCCAGTACTTCAACAATACATTCCTTAATATCCTCAACAACCTGGCTACCCTTAGAAAATTCATACAAAAGCAAAACCAAATCCCATGGATAACAAAAGAAACCAAACTACTCATGAAACAGAGAGACAGAGCCTGGTAACATTACCAAACCAACAAAAAACAAGCATCCCTACTTAATTATTGTCAGTTAAGAATCTCAGTCAAACAACAAATAAAAACTAATAAGAAAAAAAAGTACTATTTCACAGTCCAACAAAATCATCAAAATAACCACCCAAAATTCTGGAGTGCCATAACACAACTCATAAACCTCAGTGTACTACCCGTACCCCCTCACTCACTAACAACTCCAAGTCCATCACCGCCCAATTTAATTTACACTTCACAAGTTTAATACTAGCCCTGCTAAATAATGACAGCAACACCCCACTAATAGTTCCATTCAGCTCTACTTCCCATCACATGTCTGAGTATCACGCCAATACAGAACAGCTACATAAACAAGCTCCTTAAAAAAACTTAAACCAACATCACTTGCAGCCAATGAACTCCCAAATTAATTTCTTAAACTTGCAGCCGATGCCATAGCATACCCAATCTCCCTATTAATCAACCATTCCATCTCAGAAGTTCCCAGACTGTGGAAAATATCATACAGTATCTCCTTTCACAAAGGTAGCACTTCCACACAACTATCATACTACAGACCAATCACAGTGCTTTCACCCCTGGCTAAAATCCGGTTGGGTTGATGGCCTAATGGTTAAGGTGTTTGCCTTACAAACATAAGGTGCAGGGTTTGAGTCTCACAAGGGATAATTGGCTAGGCATAAATTGTCTCGAAAGGGCAGTTAGCCTAGTACTAATCTATGAACCTATAAATGCATACATTCACAACTAATGCCCTATCTGTTAGACAATAACCTTGCCTCCAACTCTCAGCATGGCTTTAGACCAAAACACAGCACCACAATCTCTATCATAGGTTTCAGAAACACAGTCAATCAGCTTAGAAACAAATACAATTTGTATCATCTGTCTTCCTTGATGTAATGTGATGCGTCAAAGGCTTTTGACATGATTTAACAGCAACAACTTCTCAACAAACTTGCCTCCCTGAACCTATCTCAAGCAGCCATCTTATGGTTCCATAGCTACTTGTCAGAACAACAGCAAGCAGTCAAGTAGCAAAACAAAATCTCATCTTTACTACCAGTCTCAGTAGGTATACCACAAGGTTCAATTCTTGGTCCACTACTTTTCACCATTTTTACCAACAAGCTCAGTTCAGCAACCCAATCAGCATCCATTGTACAACATGCAGATGACTCATCACTCATCTCTGCAGCCACCCCTATTCTAAAACTCTTACAAATAATTCAAAAAGCATTTACAGACTTAGAACAATATTTGTTGGTCAATCAGCTCATACTTAACCCCAGTAAGACCAAATTAATGCTATTCTCATGCAGCAAAACAGCTTAGCTTCCCATTCCATTCATTATCTACTCCTCCAACAACAGCAAAATTGAACTTGTGGAACATACCAATCTGCTAGGCATCACTATCAACAATACTATTAAATATGACAAACACCTAGCCCAGCCAGTCAAAAAAATACACATCAAACTAGGGTCCCAATACAGCCACTCCTCAACCAAACTTCCAGACAGGCCATTGCCAGAACACATCTACTATATACCCTGTTATACACCTCCCCAATTTTTATAAATCTAAGAAAAACTGACCTAAACAAGCTACAGACCTCCTAACCACACAAACAGATCCCACCATTGCTTTGCTCTCCGCCAACTAAACTGGATCGAAATTCCAAATCTGTTAACCTTCAACCAGCTAACAATCGCTCATACCATAATACACCAAATAGAAAATTGCCCTGCCCTCAAACACTTAGCCCAACCCTATTCTAAAAATAGATCCCTCTGATCATCCAACAAATTATGTGAGGTCACTAGATCAAATAATAGTCATGGGAATGCTTTGTTCTCCAAACAAATATTTATAATCTGGAACTCTATTCCCCAGCATATAGTTCTCCCAACTAACCCTTTCAGTTTCAAAAAGCTTCTCAAGGAACATCTTACAAGTAACTGGTTATGTTCCTCCTCTTCCCCGGGCTGACCAGACTTCACTCTCTGCCTTCACACTTCTCTTTCTACTCCTAATCCACTACAACTCTTCTCTCAAGCCCCCACTGCTTTCTCTTCATTTTACAACTCTCATTACTAATCACAATATTTTTCAATCTCTCACTATTAATAACATGACTATTCTATTTCTGCCTTCATCTCAACAAGTCACTTCATATTACCCTAACATCCAACACTGGACCACTCTCAGTACTTACAAACAGCTTATACATAACTTCCACTATGATATCTAAATCCACTATTGCACCTAAAGAACCTTTTATCTTCATCTGACCCTCTCAAACTCTGTTTTTTCCTCTGATGTTGTTTTACAGCATATAAATAATCTGAATTAGTGTATACTGAATAGTACCTTATGTATATTGCCTGCACTGTAAATGCACGTTAACCTTATGTGTTCTATTGTATGCCATATTATAATATTATATCTTGGAACTTTTCTCCCCAGGCCTCTGCTAAAAATGGGCTATTAGCCTAGTCCAACACTCATGCTAAACAAATGTAAAATAAATAAATCCATGTGTTTTTAAAGTATAGCCAAACAATCCAGTTATGCTGTGCTGATGAGGTCACTAAAAAGGTTGAAACATGCATGTCTGGCTGGAGTTTGGCTTTAATGGCCTGAATGTACCCATTAATGCTTAAAAAGTAAAAAAGCATGGACTTAATGTCCTTAAGGGGTCACTGGCATGTATCACATGGGCCTCCATTATAGGAGGTTTAAGGTACTGCACAGTGAAACCTCCTACCAATGAAACATGTTATTTTCTTATATTTTATAGCTGCCTAAATAAAGAGCAGTAGGTAGCTGGCATGTTGAGTCTCTGGCCATATCTAAAGTTATGGCAGTAATAGCAACTCCCCATGGGAAGAAAGCTGTGGGGATTTTGAAAATTCTGCTAGCATTCCCTTTGAATGGTGTGTTTGTGTGTATGTGTGTGTGTGTGTGTGTGTGTGTGTGTGTGTGTGTGTGTGTGTGTGTGTGTGTGTGTATATATATATATATATATATATATATATATATATATATATATATATATATATATATATATATATATATATATATATGTGTATATATCTATATATATATATATATATATATATATATATATATATATAGAGAGAGATATAGATATGTGACTATATGATGGACCTTCTCTGGGCCGGTAATCAAGAAGCCTGAATCCTCACTACTGACACTGGAGAGGGACATTCACTTGGAACAAAAATGAATACAGCCAGTATTTCCAGATGCAGCTCTCTGAATCAAGAACAATTTCTCTTAAGAGCACACAGGGAACACACTCAATCTGGGGTCTGGGTTTCTCTATCTGTCTTCCTCCAGGTCCCCCAATAAGACTTCCCAGCTGGCACAGTTTTAGGGCTGAGACCTCATCTGAGTGTCCAAGCCAATTCCTCCAACACCCTCTCTGTGAAACCAGTTCTTTGTGTCCCTGCTCCAAGTAACTGACACACACACATTTTGAGATTTGATTTTCATACACATGCACATACACACACACACACACACACACACACACACACACACACACACACACACACACACACACACACACACACACACACACACACACACACACACACACACACACACAAAACTGCACAAATGCGCGCACACACCTGAGAAAGGCTGGCACAGTTTTACTAGCTATGCCCCCTTCAAACCAGACTATAAGGTAGTTACACTGCCACCAGAAACCTCAAAGCCAGCTACTCTAAGGCTCTTGCAAGGGTATCTACTTATGCTGAGTGAAATTAATATTAATATAAATGCTAATATTGACCAAAAAGCCAGGCTTCCAGGAGTGGCCACAGTGTCACCAGTAGATATAAGTACTCTCAAAAGTTAAAATATTCTTTAAAGGACCAGCCACAATGAAAAGGTTATATATATATTTAATAAATAATAAAAGAACATGAAAATACTAAATATCTATTTGAAATAAACAACAGAATTTCAATCACAAGAAATATTAAAATAACACAGACAAATAGATTCACACAGATACAGATAAACAGTACTTAACTAATCTCACTATATTTTCTTGACTGATCTGAAGTATTACTATTCTCTGGTTACTTACTAGAGCAAGGCAAGATAAAGTAGGTGAGACATCCTTCTTTGTCACGTTACAAAAGCAGAGTGCTCTGAGACTTCAGTCTCACCTAGTATTAAACATTATTTTTAGTGATAGCTTATAGAATGACATCAAAAATATCTGGTCAGCTGACTTCTGGTTCCCATGTTCCCTCCTTGGCTAGAAGCTGTCAGGATTTAGCACCTATGCATCAATAATACACACACACGGAGCCTTGCTAAGATCTGCTGCATATCTTGCAAGTCATAAAATTTAATTTCAAACCTCCATCCTTCCAGAGTAGCAATTAGTTCACCCCTATTGACAATGCAGGAGATGCCTAGTACAGACATTTTGTTTCTGGCTACATTGAGAACTATAAGATACAATCTTTATGGCCTACACAAGGTAATTTAATTTTTTACTTTTTTCCAATTTCAAGTGGATTGAGATTAGGCTCTTTTTTTGCCAGTATCCTCAGTTACAATATATACATTTCAACAGTTACAATAATACATGTACATTTCTTCTTCTGTCCAGCAGGACACACTGTTGCTACATTTTTAACACAAGCAACTTTATAAATAACATTTTAAACACAGGCATCTGTACAAATCAGTTTCATATATGAATGACATCTAATTCTTTATAAAATTCCAGCTAGCTGTGCTGGCATATGTTAAACATCCACTGCCCTACTTCTTCTGGCATAGCTGGCAGTATCTTAAGGGAAGTCTCACACCCTCTATCCAATCACAGACAACTAGGATCAATACCTATTTGCGCTTTCTCTCACCAGGAGTAAAGCAGGTCACAGTCTGTCCAGTGATGTGATCAGCAGGCTTTAAGGAGGCTATCAGTGTCCATCTGTTCTTTCTCTTACCAGGGACAAAGTAGAAGCACTAATCCAAATATGGTTCATGAGAAACATTTTGTATATATTTGAGAGATTTAAAATGTAGTCCCAGATGTTGCAGATTTAAAATCTAAGCTGGAGAAGGGGTGGGGGTGATGTAGATATTACAGATTGCTGCTAGTGAGTGTGAAGATATGAAATGTAGGGTAACTTTAGTTTTATTAATCTATGGGGAGTATCTTCCCAATATGGTGTTAGTGTTGGTGACTAGTAGGAAGAAGTGAGATAAGAAGTCAAGTTTCTATAGTCAAATTTATATAATGGATGGGCAAACCAAACAAAACAAAAGCACAACAGGTACATGTTGGGCAACATAAGGAAAATTCAGAATAGTCCCAGACTAGTTCTAGTTGACAGGTCTCACAAATTACTCTTTTTCCTTTTATAGCTAAATTAAATAAAAATGATACTTCTCAGCATCTCACACAATTTGGACAGTGTTATTTTGCAGTCAAATTTTCAAGTCAGACAAACTGTTTTAAAACAGGGCTAGCCACCTTGAAGTGTAACAATTGCTTTAGATATCTGGCAGGTCTAGCCACTCAGAGTGTGAACACTGGCTCTAGATTATTGTTACTGTTGATCTGATATCCCAAACCCATGTGCAAACATTGGAAAAGGGGTTTGAGATGGACAGATGGATGAATGGATGGAAACTGACATAAAACAGGAGCAAAAGAGAAGCAGCAATGTAAGCATGCAAACTATAAACTAATAGATATAAAAAAGACTATATTAACGGGAGAACAGGTGAAGTTTTATTATACCGATGGGAGGACCTTTGCCATTTGGTCTTATGATTATCTTAAGTAGGAACATATGAGATAAGAAATGGCAGGGCTTCAGCAGAAGTTAGGTTAACATAACAGACAGACATCTCAAGGAACATTGCATAAAAACATATCATGGGCAAGAAGGGGAAAAGTCAGCTATACTCACTCTCACAGCATTGTGTTTTGACAGCTCTCTCAAGAGAGAATTAACCTGTTTCTCTTTAACTGAAATAAAAGTATGTCCCAGCTGTTTACACAATTGGCAATCACCTTACCTTTTATCCTCACAGAAAAAAAAACCTCAAGACTTGCATCCTGCCTTAAACTAGAACTTTTAAAACTTAAAAAGATCTTTCAATTAAAGTAGCATTTCAGTAAAACAAGAGTAAATAAGGAGAATGTGATTTAAGTATAGAGAGCACAAACTAAAAATAATAAAACATCTGGAGCATTTCTCCCCGGGCCTCCGCTGAAAACAGGCTCTGTGGAACCTAGTCGGACATTCCCGGTCAACAAATGTTAAATAAAAAAAAATAAAATAAATAATAAGTAGGCACACTGCATTCTGCTCTAATAGTGCTGCTGTTGGACAGTTACAGACTGAGTAATGCCTTTAAGAAAGCCTTCAGCATAGTCTTTGGAATAAACAAAAGGTTAGAGAAGCTGGAACCTGACGGACTGGTTGACTCCTGTGTAGTGCAAGCATTTAAACTGCTAATCGCCTGTCTTTTTCAAGTCATAGGAACAAAGTTGTCAGGAAAAACATGCTTGTAGACAAAGCACTTTCCATTCATCTTCAGGACTGCTAAATAAAGTCTGTAAATTCATCATCATGTATCCATGTAAAGAAGATCACAGCTTTATTCTTGTAGAAGGCAACGTTTTGTCAAGCAGGGGGCTCTTCTTCTAATATATGTTTTTGTTTTTAATATTATCAACCTTAGGCAATGTCTTTTCATTAAAGTAAGTTCAAATTGCAGTACAACAACAGGTCAATTTATTTCACTTCTGTGTCCATCTAGATACTTGCAGCACTGCCACATTGTCTAGAACATAATATTAAAACCTTCAGCAAATACAGGCCAGAGATCTGGAATTTACTATTTACTAGTTTCAAGTACATTCTAGCTGTAGACTGAAATCTGTTTGCTAGAGTAATGCCTGTGCAACCTAGTTATTCATTAGTTCACATACTTCACTGTCTGACTCAGAATCTCCCACACGTTGTCTTTGTACTCCCCTCTTCCACTTTAAAAAGATTATAACCTAAGTTATTATACATCTCCTTGAAAACTTAAAACTTGACTCACCTGCAGAGACAATGCCCTCTCTCCCAAGTTACATTGTTACTCCTCTGCTACGTATCTGCAACCTTTGCTTATCTCAAAATACATAAATGCCGAATGGAGTGATGCAAGGACTCATCTCCATTACTGTTTCTTGAAATGAAAACTTAGTATTAGGTATGACTTGATCAATATCTTAACTTAATAGATGAATACAGATGCAGACATTTACAAACCCTAGGCCACACTTGAATATCTTATCCTATTCCTGTACTTTATGACTTATCCTTTTTCTCTAGTTCATGTTGATTTCACATGTTTGTCTCTGTGTGTGAACTTTCCCAATGCATACATTTCAGTAAACTGATACAGAACCTCAATTTATGATGAAATCGTCTGTTAGTCACAAAGACAATAAACTAAAAGATGGCTTCCCTTTACTTGCATGAGGCCAATTCCTGATTATCAACTTCCCATTGCTGACCTCACAAATTATAGTTTTTAATAGGAAATCACCACAAATGTAGTTTCTAGGAGGTGTGTCAGCACTCAATTAGTTTTTGGGGATTTTCTCCCTTCTCCATGTTTGCGCTTCTGTGGAATTGGTATATATGAGCTTTGGGATGTAGACGCTTACTCCCGTATACAGGGTGCAGGGGGTACGCCCCTGCAAAAAAAAAAAAAACACTTTAGAGTTTCTTTAGTGAGTTGGATCGTGAGTCGTTTAACTCTTTGGGCTAAGTCCTCTGTGAATTAACCTTGGAGGCCAGTTGGAGAAGCCTGGAAGATAAACCATTTTGTTCTTGTATTCTGCTTTTGAAACTAGAGTTATCATGCAGTCCTATTTATATCTATATGCTACAACTATCAGAGAACAATTGAGTGCTGATTCTGAATGACTACAAAGAGAGAACCTTTGTACCTATAAGATTGATTCTGGTATTTACACACTGTTATATATAACAGTACTTTAAATTAACTTGTGATTTGCAACTGATTATTTCTCAGTGTTGTGCTTATAATTACAGAAATCAATTAATAACCAATTAGTGCTAAAAAACTGAGACAGCCCTTTAAGATTGAAAATGCATAGTTCATGGGAAAGAATACTAGGCAACATTTTTTTCAAAATGCCAGTGTAACTAACAATAGGGAGTAATCTTCGGACATGTTTCCCTGTACTATCAGCAGCTTAGCCGTAAATGTACGTCATAACAAAATATTTCCTAAATCATTAAAACTTTTCTACCTTGCAGTTTAAAAGGCAGATATATAAAATCTCTCAAAAGAAACCTCTCTGAAATTAAACTGAAATACCATTGGCATAATTACACATAACACATTCCATCATCAAATGGGTATACAGGTTTGGTAAGCCACTTCTAGGCCGTTTATTAAAAATGATGCATTAAGTTGGACGGAAAGGCAGATAAGCTATCTTAATGCCAAATAACCTCCATAAACTATAACAATTTTCACCGAAACGGAAAACAATCAGAACCTGTACAGGCTCAAGCATTACAAATGCCAGCAGCAGTAGTCAAGTAAATTAAACATCTAAAATGCAATTTTACAAGTTTCAAGTCATCATTAATCCACTGTACTCTTGCTTTATAATGGAAATGTATTTTAACAGAAAGAAAAAAAATATGTAGAAACAGTCTCTAGTATACTTACAATAATACTAATACGGTGCTAATAAACGGGTCAGCACCACCAATATCTTGTATGAGCTACAAAAGAATTAACTCCAGGTTGCGAAAATACTTAGTCAGCAACAAACCAGAACTGAAGAATATTTAGTTATCTTTTTAAAATCATTCAAGTAAAACTACAGTAAAGTACAAAATGAAAAGCTAGATGCACCTCCCTTTTCCAATTAAAATAAGACACAGATAACCATATTCTGGATGTATGGAAGGCTGTTGTGCTTCGGTTGTAAACACTACTAACAGCTCTATAAACTCTTTAACTTACCAACATTACTTATCTACAGTAGAACATTTTTATTGTGCAAAGAGGTAGTATTTTTGACAAAATAAACATTTAAAATAAATGTTTATGATACCAATTTTTAAATAATTAATATTTTGTTTAAGGGCAGTGTGCTGCACTAAACAAATAATGTACAACACGGCGGGAGCTAATGGAAAAATAACGTCTGCCTATTGATGATATGAAGCCCAACATTATGGGCAGAGAGCTTCTCCACCCCTGGAGGATATTATTGCACTTAGATAGTGGACTTTATGTTAAATTGTTTGAAGTTGTTTTGTTGGTTTTATTAGCATCTACATTTTTTATATTTTTGATGTAAAATTGTTTATCTGCCTAATGTTTCGAAGTTATTGTAGCATAGGTAATTGTTGCTGGAGGAAGTATTTTGCAATTAAAATAAGTTATATAAGAGTTTGAAGCATATGCACAAACACACACACATGCAGACATGCTTCCCACTCACGCACACAGACACACACACACACACACACACACACACAGGTACAAACAGACTCACTCACACACACATAAACAGAAATAGATATACACACATATAAATGTGTCTATGAATTCCATCCACTTTCTGAGGGGATGCACATGGGCACACAAGCATGGCAGAAGGCTTTCTGTGAGAACACAACATTCTCGCCCTTTCCAAGGGAATATAAATGCCTAAAACAGTCACATTTATGATAGAAGGAAAGCAAATACAGTTTGTTTATAGGAAATTAAAAGCAAGATAAATGTGGGATATGGAGGCTGTGGAGAGGCTGTGAATGTGTAAGCAGCTCTAGGTCTGCTAAAAGAGGAGTAGTAACATTTGTGCATAACACTTTGGGTTAGATCAGGATAAAAGAGTTAAAAGACAAGATGGGCATATAGGTCAGACTCATAGATGAAAAAGGATCACCGAACTTGATTGAGAATTCCTATGGCCCAATAATAGAGATGCCACTCCATTTGTAGGATTTTATAAAGTAATTGATGAAAACAAGGAACAACTGACAAAATAATACAAAGGGGAGATTTCAATACAGTGGTAGACCTTGTTATGGATAGGTCACCAGAGGACAGAGTAAGGAACTGGAAACATACAGCTATGCTTAGAATGGTCATGGAGCTCTTTAAACTGAGGGATGGGTGGATGATGACATGCCTCATAGAAAAACATTATATCAACTTGTCCTCAAGGCAGGGAGTGGCCAGCTGGATTGACTTCTGATTATATTCAAGGACACTGACTATAAATTCAGGAAACATAGACAAAGAGCCCACAATACAGTCATAACATGCAGCAGGTGACTTTACATTTGATGCACTTATGCATTCTCGTACTTCAGCACTACTTTTCCTAATATATTAAATCAGCAGACCCCATCAAAGTAAAAAAAAAGTAAAATCTAATTCAGATCCATAGCTTAATGCAGAAACCATGCAATGTATGCTACAAAGAGATAGGGGGAAAAATGATTAAAAAACAAGACTCAAAAAGATCTAAAAAAATTTTGACAATTAAGCAACAGTGCGAAATGTCAAATAAAAATGATAAAACTATTACTTCAACTTACAGCAAAGATGCCATAATGATCCCAAACTTTCCCAGAAATCTATGAATAAGCTACTCAAACCAGAAAAGTCCACCACACCAACCCATCCAAATAATTATAGCTCAGGTGCAATGGCTAATCAATTCAACTTTTATTTCATTCAAATAGTCCTCAGGCTTCTCAAAAGCACCCCTAAAATTCTCACTCTTCCCTCAACTCCTGATTCTCATAACACCCTATTCTCCTTTGAACCCCTCCCTACATCTATGATCAAAAAAGCACCTACAAAATATAAATCCAATAACCCTATATGCTGGCAACCTACCCTCAGTATACCTTGCTTTGGCATCAAATTCACTGGCATGCCCCATCTCCATTCTCATCAACCACCCCTTAAATGAGAGTATAATCCTTAATATCTGGAAAACCTCCTGTATTATTCCACTACATAAAGCTGATACTGACACAAACGTTTGAAACTATCGACCACTTGCCATTCTTTAGCCATTGGCTAAGATCATTGGAAGATGCATACATACCCAGATTATGAACTACTCAAAATTTAATAATCTTATCACAAATAGACAACATATCTTTAGACTGAAGCATAGTACCACAGCAGCTCTTTTGAGCTTAAAACAATATGAACATGGAAACGAATAAGGGTCATCATGTAGCATCCATCTTTGTGAACTGATCCAAAGCTTTCGACACTGTCCCACATCAACAACTACTAACAGAACTCTCTAAGCTTCACCTCTTTCAAGCTGTAATATCCAGGTTTCATAACTATCACTTCAGCAGGCAGCAAGGAGTTAAGTGGCAAAAACCTTCTCAGCCTTCCTTCTAGTAACTATTGGTGTACCACAGTGTTCTATACTTGGTCCCTTACTATTTGACAACTATGGCAACTCTTTACATAAGGCTTCCAAAAATGTCTCAGTTATTCAGTATGTAGTTGGTGCCACCCATATCTGCTTCTTCACTAGAAAAAGTTATGCAGGGTTTCTTCTATTCCACTGAAGCATAGTTATCTAAATCTAAGTGCCTTCTCAATCCTAACAAAGCAAAATTCATGCTATTCACCCCCCGCAAAAAAAAAAAAAAAATCTGAGTTTCAAACAATTCTTTACCATCATCTGTAACAATAACACACATTTAGAAGTAGTATCCTAAATCAAACTGTTAAGCATTACAATAGATGATAATCTGAAATATGACCACCATATAGCTCATTTTATAAAAAAAAAACACCAAAAATTTGAGACTTTATAAGAACCAAATACTACCTTACAAACAACACTAGAAAAAAAAAACTTAGCAATTGTCTACCTTCTACCATCACTGCTGTATGCTTCCCATATGCTAACTAACCTAAAATCAAGCTTATTATCTGAACTAAGTTCATGTTGCAATAAAATTGTAAAATTTGCCATGAATCATTCATCCTATTCTCAAAATTGTCATGACCTAAAAAAAATACAATGGCTAGAATTACCAAACCACCTAGTCTACGTCCAGTTAATTAAAGTTTATACTCTGATATATCAACCTCAGAGCAGTCCCTCACTTCAAAACACTCTGTCAAACTGCTCTCAGGTAAGAACACTGTGATCCACTTTTCAATCACTCCTCATAACTTCTGAATCAAAAAACAAAGCAGGTGACTCCATTTATTCTATGCCACAAACGTATGGAATGCCAGGCCCTGTCCATATAAAGTATACCTCAGATTTGGCTAGTTTTAAACTGCTTCTTAAAGAACATGTCTCTCATGCTCAGCTTTGCTCCTGTCACCACTAACCTACTCTCACGTGCTCACTACACACACCTGTCTCTTCCTTACTCTTCTTATCCCTCATGCCTGATACTGTTTTGTGTTTATATTCTCACTAACTCATATACTAATCAACGTCCTCTTCTTCACCTTTCATCCTTACATACACTCACAACTATTTCTTATCCTTTTTTCAGCCAAATTATCTACATACATCATCTTCTCTAAAATATATTTTAGAAACAGTGTATATTTTCGCTTTAACTTCACCAGACGAGGATTGCAAATTTCCAACAAATTCCCTAAGGGATATAAAAACCATGCACGAGCATACCTTCTAACCTGACTGGCAGTATTAATACCTAGTATTTCTATTTAGGACATCTTTTATAAGTGACAACCGAGTGTATATAGTGTGCATAGTTAATTGAAATAGCCCTAGACATATGGGTGCATCCTTTTTGTGAGATAATTTAGTATGTATAATTTCAAGCACTGCCTTTTATGATCTCATGTTCAAATTGTAATTACACTTCTAGCAATGTAATACATATGTCTTGAAGTTTACTATTGACTGTATTTGTCAGTATGTAACTAATGTAAGAGAAAGCCAATTTTTCGTCTATCTGTATCGTTTATTGGAAATTGTAATAAAAATTATATTATAAAAAAAAAGAAACACTGTATATTTTGTCTATAATCCTATATCACCTTCTCGTACATATATTTGACAAACTCATAGCATATAATTGTACATAACAATTAAAGCAGTTGTAATTACCTTTGTGTGCTGTCTTCTACTATGGCATACCTTTAATATGTTGCACCAAACCTAACATGATTTTATTTTTTGTATCACAAATATATGTAAAATATATAACTTGTATAACTGTATCTAAATGTGGAGCTTTTCTTCCCAGACCTCTGCTGAAAAGGGGCTTGTTAGTCATTCAGTCAGACTATCCCTGTCATCAAATGTTAAATAAAATAAATAAAAATAAAGTAAATTAGCGAAAGACAGCTGCTAGCTGTTCTTGGTAGGTTGACCCACTTTTTTTGAAGGAGGCTAAGACCAAGGAATCAATAACCAGACTAAATCATACTGGGAGGCCCCACCTTGCAATTATGCAGAGACGTGGCTTAACTGTATGTTTGTTTTTTTTTAGGTGAGTTAAAGAAGGTCAGTCTTAACTTTACTGCAGCAAAAAGAAAAAAAAAAAAGAAAATTGAAAATAAGGGTGGTAGAAAGGTGAGTAACACTATTGGAGAGTTAGTATAAACAGCAAAAATGTAAAGAGTGTGATCTGTGAAAAGGGATCGGGGAAAAGAAATTGTTAAGAAATCTGTGTTACCATGTAATTGAAGAGTAATGAGAGATACAAAAATGCTTGGGCTTCAAATCACAAAACTGTATAGCCTATAAAATGGCCTGAATGGAGCTATAATAACCACATCCAACACATATCAACAACATATCAGCAAAGGAGTACAGGGAACAATTTGGTCCAGAAGACATAAAGGTTAGGGAATATCAGGAAATTATTTGGTCACTACAACTGCCCATAATGGCAATAGAAGATGATAGAAAACTGGCAAAAGTAATGGAGTGGGAGGTTATGACAGCAGTTGATGGTAAAGCACCACAGATGGGTTGGTGGACTGCAGAAGTCTGTAAGGAATATAAAAGGGAGAGAGTTTCTCAGCTGTCACACTACTATTTATTTATTTATAATTTATTTCCAGTTTGATTACAGGGGAAGTCCACTGGGCCCAAGGGACCCATTTTCAGTGGAGGGCCGGGAAGAAAAGCTCCAAATACAGTACACAGTACAGATATAGTAATACAGAAATGTAAAGATACATTATCTAGAACCAATTGCAACAAAGGTACATACAGTGTTGCACAATAGTCAGACAAACATCATTGAAGATGATCTTAAGGGTTATACAGGCTCATTTATGAGAGCACTCATTGCATAGTATGTGGGGAAAACACTTTACATACACATCTTTAAAGTAGAAACATAAAACATTTATAAGCACACATTTAATGTATGAAACTATTTACAATATTTACACAGTTGTGATGAAGGTTAGGTAGCTCTAGGAATTGAAGAGAGCTTGGATACAGTCATAGAAAAACAAGCTATGGGAGATTTAGAGAGCTTAGGAATCTGGGAGAGAAGAAACAAAAACATTTTTTGGGCAAGTAGTTGGGAGAATTTAGGTAGGGTGAAGGCAGGTACATTTCCATTTAGTGGACAGGTGTTTGAAAAGCTGGATTTTGAAGTTTTCTGAGTTTGGTATAGTTCTTAGAGTGGAGGGGAGAGAATTCCATTTTTTACCTAATGAGAAAGAGAGGAGGAGTTGGCCAGCAGGAAGTTTGGGCTTATGGATAGCTACAAAGTTTTGATGTTCAGATCTGAGAGTTCTATTAGGGGTATAAGGGAGAAGGATATTAGCTAGAGCTGGACATTCAAAAGGGTGAAATATGAGTCTATGAGCAGTGGTGAGCTGGAGGCAGTTTAGGTAGTTTGGGAGTTCTAGCCAATTCAGAGATTGCAGGTTGCGGCAATGACTGGTGGAATGTTTGGATTTGGTGGCAAATTTAGAGATTTTATTATAGCAGTTTTCTAGTTTGGAGGTGATGGAGGAGGACAAGCTGGTAAGAAGAGGAGCTCCATATTGTAAGGAGGACAGAAGATAGGTAGTGGCCAGAGTGTGCCTAGTAGAGTGTGAGAGAAAGTGATTATTCCTGTATAGCATACCAAGTTTTTGGTGGGTTCTCTTAATATTTTGCAGAATGTGGATGTCGAACTTAAGGTATTCATCTATAGTAATGCCGAGTAGCTTGGTGGATGGAACCACTTCTATAGGTGAGTTGGTTTGACTCAGGACTTTGAAAGTATCTTTGTTATAGGAACAAGTCTTTGTTGGGGGGAACAGTAAAATTTTAGATTTAGTGGCATTGAGAGAGAGGTGGTTTTGGCACATCCAGTTTTCGGTGGTTGAAAAAGAAGTTTGAGTTTTAGTGAGCAATTCAGAGAGGTTAGAGGCTGAGCAGACCAAGGTAGAATCATCTGCATATTGAATGATTTTGGCATCAGGAGTTTTTCCATTTGACTAACTGTGATCTGTCTGATAGGTGGCTAGAGAACCAGAATAAAGTGCTTGGTGAAAGATGAAGATTTGAGAGATGAGAGAGGAGGTGTTTGTGGGAAACAGTATCGAAAGCTTTGGACAAATCTAGTAATACAGTAGAGACCAGGTGTCCAGAATCTCGGGCTTGATTGACAGTTTCTAGGAAAGACAGTAGGGCAGTTATGGTGCTGTGGCCTGGGCGGAAGCCATGTTGGGTA
Organism: Protopterus annectens; assembly: GCF_019279795.1. Taxonomy (NCBI): domain Eukaryota; kingdom Metazoa; phylum Chordata; order Ceratodontiformes; family Protopteridae; genus Protopterus; species Protopterus annectens. The sequence goes on from NC_056725.1 coordinate 632,964,804, forward strand.
GGTGTAAGAAGATTGTTTTGGGTTAGAAAAGGCATAAGTTGGAGGTGAATGCACTTTTCAAGGATTTTAGAGATTGGTGAGAGTAGTGCAATAGGGCAGAAATTTGAAATATTGGTGTTTTTGCCTCCTTTGTGGAGAGGAAGAATATAAGCTGAGTGCCAGAGTTTGGGGATGTATGATTCCTTTAAAGATCTGTTAATAATGATGCTGATTGGGAGAGCTATACCGTCAGCAGCACATTTTAAGAAAGAGGATGGAATATTGTCAGGAACATTAGAGCAAGGTTTAAGTTTGCATAGAAGTTTTTTTATAAAGTTAGTAGAGACAGGTTTGAGGTTGAACATAATGGAGTGATTATTAGAGGAATTAAATGGGGAAGAGTGAGAGACTGGAAGGTTGTTGTTGGGGAATGTCTTGGTTAGGTCTGATATTGTTTCTATGAGAAATGAATTAAAATCTGAGCTGATTTCAAGGTCTGATTTATTAGGGTCAGGACAGGGATTAATCTTGGAGCCAGGATTGAGAAGTGAATTAATAGATTTCCAGAATTGCTTAGGGTTTTTGTTGTTATTAGACTGTAGCCTAATATAGTAGGATTTTTTTATCTTTGGTGATTAGCTGTTTCACATGGTTACAAAGTTGTTTATATTGAAGGAAGGTATTTGGCAGGTTATGTTTTTGGTAAAGCTTCCACAATTTGTCTCTTTGAGGCATCATTTGTTTAGTATGCTTGGATAGCCAAGGAGCTGTATTAGTTTTTATTCTTTTGTTTCTTAGTGGGGCTACAGAATTTAGGGTGTCTAGGAAGACAGAGTTGAAGTAGTTTGTAGCACTGTCAAGTGGGAGGGTTTTTAGAATTTGCCAGTCCATTTGTTTAACCATATTAGAGAAGTTTGTGGGGTTAAAGTTACTAAAGTTGCGAGTAAGAATGTATTAGTGCTGGTGAGGAGAAGAGTTAGTTGCACGTTGAATGAAAGCTGGGAAGTGGTCACTAATGGAATCAGGAATTGTGCCAGAGTTGGTTATCTTATTTGGATCAGAGACTAGGATCCAGTCAATAGTAGATCCGGGGGGGGGGGGGGCTAGTTTTGTTAGGTTGAGTGATAGGGTAGATCTTCTGAGTGAAGTATAGAGGTTAATGGATATGGATGGGAGGGACTATTGACCTTGTTCCAGTCAATATTTACATCACCTAGAATGTAGGTTTCGTATTTAATGTTAGTAGATGCCCAGTGGTGGATATCTTCGAGGATAGAGATGTTGTTACCAGGAGATATATATAGAGCAATAAAGCAGATGTTTTTATGTTTGTTCAGTTTTAGTAGCCCACTGTAAGTTCAGTGTTATTGAATTGAGGAATTTGAATTTGGAGGGGAATTAAGGTGAGTAGATCAGGGTAGACTAAGGCAGTACCACCACCTTTTTTATTTAATCGGTCATTTCTGAGGATGTGAAATCCTGGGGGAAGGATCTCTGAATTGGACATATGGGGTTTAAGCCAGGTTTCAGAGATGGCTAGGATATCTGGTTTGTTATGGCTTAGCCAAGCTTGAAATTGGTGGACTTTGTTGTTGAGACTCTAGGCGTTAATTGTAAAGATTTTTATGGAGTTGTAGGGGGTGGGAGGTACAGGGGGGGCATTAATAATGGTATTGGGACCAGGGTTGGGGTGGATATCACTGGCTAAGACTAGGTTGATGAAGAAGTTATTCTTGAGCCATTTGTATTTGAAAATTAAGAATTTAAGAAGATCTAAGATTAGTTTATGTGTCTGTTTTGCAGCAAAGGTGGAGAAGATTTTAGTGTGGAATAGGTGTAGAGGCTTAGGCTGGAAGAGGGAAGGGGAGATAGAGTGGAAGTGAGAGTAAGAGTAAGGGTAAGGGTAAAGGTTGGAGTGCATGGAGGTTATTTTTGTAGGTAGAACTGGGCAGGCAGTGGAAGACAATGAAGTGGTACAGCATAAGGGAATTAGTAAAAGAAGGAGGAGGCAGGGGGCCAGGTGGGTGTGGAAGATTATTAAAGACATGTTTGTGCAAGGGGAGAAAGATTATATGTAGTTGTGGAGCAGAGAAAAAGGCTATGCAGGAGTGAGGGTTTAGTAAGAGGAACAGATTTTCTTAGAATTGTAAGAAGGGGTGGGGAATGTAATTGATTAGGGAAGTGGATAGAGTGAATGTAAGTAAGTGGGCTGGCTATAAGGGGCTGGAGTAAGGAGGAAAGGTATCAACTGGTTATTTAGGGAGGATGGGAGGGGGATGGGAAAATAAATGTAGGAGTGGTGGGGGCGGGTGGTAATTGGGGGACGGTAGGGGAGTGGAGTGGGCCCACAGGGCGAACGAAGCAGGATACAACTAAAGGAAGAAGGATCTGAGAGAACAATTTGTGAGCTGCTGATAGCTGGGTTGCTACCAGGAGGGAAAGGGAAAGTATAGAGCTGGAAATTCTGTGTTACTGATAGTTGGGGGAATAGCTGGGTGCAGTTATTAAGCAAATTGGTGGATTGACTAGGAAATGTAAGAGCAGTCTTAAACAGCAGAGATATGTATTGCAAGATTCTAAGAGGGAGAGAAGAGATAGGAGTGTGAGAAACAAGCCTAGTAGAGGGAGCAACCTGGACAGGGAAATAGCGTTACAGCTGAGCTAGAGATAGGAGATAGCTATTATAGACTTAGGGAAGGCTGTGATAACAGCTGCAGGAGGCAGAACAGGGACAGGAAACTGTGTTTATTAAGGAGTAGAGAGGGGTATGGCTGCTAGGTATCCTGGCTAAGTCAATGGTTTTAATACTTTAAAATTACTGGTATAGTATGTATTTAGTAGATAGTATATATCTTTAATATAACACACACAGAAGTTATGTTAGTAAAACTATAACTTTACTGCTAGGTTTGGGGAACACATACTTTCTTGCTTCCCTTGGTAGCAGGGTTTTTGTCTTTAAGATGACAAGTTTCAGTAGTTTTAAGGATGAGTGGCTGGTAATATTTGTAGGGGTCCTTATTCTCCAGGCAGGTAGACCCTTAATCTTAGAGCAGGATAGGAGAATGGGAAAAGAGTTAAAGATGCTATGGCCAGGAACACACAGCAGCCAGGGGGGTATTCCAGTAATTAAAGATTACTTATTACTATAAGTACTTTAAAGCAAAAATAACATTTCAAGAGATACAAAGGTCACCAAGGCGCTTATGTTTCCCAAGTCATACAAGAATACTACTAACCCAAATAATTATGGACTTATATTGTTGCTCCAACTGTCCCTGAAAATGCATGTACAAGTGTTAGTGAGCAGGATGACTATGTTGCCAGAGCTGGTTTTACAGCAACAGCAAATATTTAGAAAACATAGATCAAGCAGTCCAGACCTGGCAGAAGCATGATTATACAGAGAGAAACTATACTCACTTAAGAATATAAATACAGGGCACTGTTAAAAATGTAAAAAAAAAAGCCTTTGATTTCATCAAATGGCACTTGATAATGTCATACTTAATAGAAGCCATGAATTCCTCCCAAAAATGTATTTTTAAATGTCAGTTATTGTATAAAACCCCAAAGCAATTGTTTACATCAATGGGGGCATGTTGCAGACCATCCATCTGACTAAGGGTATGCAACAATGTTGCCTGCTGTCCTTGCTATTTGCTATTGCCACAGAATTTTCTGTACATTTCTTAAACAAGCATATCTCATATTTAGGTATATCCCTCTTACAGGAAAATTACCACATGTTTTTTAGAAGACAATGTGTTTTGGGTGTCCCAAGCTGAGAAGAATATAATGAAGGTGTTAGCATTCATTTGGAAACTGCTTTGTATCTCAGGGCTGGAAATGAATGAGAACAAATATCAAATATTCTCATTATGAAGAACAGTTAAGACATTATTGGAGAATCCCCAGATGCTCTGAATGAAAACGTAAGTCTACTATGTTATTATTTAAGGATTATTATGACATCTGACAGGGTTGATTTCATTGAACACAATGTCAAGACATTATTAGGAAACCTATGATGCAAAATTTGGCACGGGAAGAAAATGGTTAACTTCCTCATGAAAGAGCAAATAATAAAGATGTATGTTTTCCCTAATGTCTTATTCTTGCTTCAAAACCTCCGGCATCTTCATGGATCCAAATATTTGAACAAATTCCAATCTATGGTCTAAGATTTTTTATTTGATGGAATTTATCCTAGAATACAAAGGAAAAAGGTTAACTACTGTATATCCTCAAGATATGGGATGGCCTTCCTGATTTTGTGAGCTAACAAGGGGCTGTAGGCAAATGCCAGTATATAAGAGTATACTTACATGCAAGATCATGGTTGTTCCATTTAAAAATATATAATATTGAAGGGAGTACTGGACAGGGTTGTAAGATTCCAAGACACAAAAATCTGGGACACCGAGGGTGGGTGATGGAAGGGAAAGTCTGAAAATGGACCTGAAATACAAAGAAAGGCATGTACTGCATACAACTCTGGGGAATGTACAGATGGTTCTAGGCCAGTATTCCTGGACTGCTGGGCAAAGAAAGGAATATGGTTTGTGACAGATTTGTCACATTTGAACAGAAATTCAGTGCTGACCTATAATGTAATAATAGAGGCTTTCACGGCCATGAGTTTAGATGCTGTCAGTATCTGCAAGTAAGAAATACTCTGCAGGTTCACATGCTGCAAGAGGTAATACAGGGGGATAGCTTACTCTCCATTTTCAGGAAAAAGATCAATAAAAAGAAATATAACGTGGGAAGTTATGGTAAGTTATTTTTTCTATAAAGCATGGGGTAATGTAGGCAATCAGTGTTGAAACCAGATTGTGGCTAAATGAAATGAAGCCAAAAGCATGCAGCTTGAGACAGGGTTCTTGTCTAGAAAGATGGTAATGCAGCCTATGAAAGGTATGCTGGGCATGCTGCAATTTCCATGTTATGTTAATACATATGTGCAGGGCAGCATTCCTCTGTAATTTAGACAGGGATGGTCTACCAAGACAGAATACCGGAGGTGCTCAGCCATTAAAGCAGATAACCTTTATGTAACATAGGGATTTCCATCATCCAGAGCTTTATGGATGTAGTGATAGAAGCAACCAGGTAGAGAGGAAATAAGTATCTGGATTTCGGGTTTAGACCATCCACAGCATAATATAAATAGGGCTACCTGGCATTGGATAAGGACAGTTATCTTCTCCTTATTAGGCTTTATGTTCAAAGTGCGGGGAATGCCTCCAGTGCAAATGTAAATTAAACTTCTTCAGTATACTACTCAAAGCTCAGAATGGACCCTGGCAGATGTAGATCAACTAGAGTTGAAGGGACATTGGCCAGTTTTCTTAAAAGTGGTTGGCACTCTTGCCTTCCCATACCAAAGGGATTAAGTTAGTCTAAAGGCCTGGAGGCTATTAAATGAGTACCACATTATCAGTTGATAGACTAGGGGACTATTAAATTAGTTCCAAACTATCAATTTTTGTAAGTATAGCTGCATAATTTGGGTTCATAGATTCATAGGCAGGTCCTAGGCTATCAGCCCTGTGGCCTATATAAGCCTAGCCAAAAAAGTTCCCTGGCTTTCACCACCCAAGAAAGTTATTTTCCTGCTCCCCTGTCTAGCAGAGCCAAAGAAGTGATCCCGGGGTGAATTTCCTATTTCTTATCCAAGAAACTCCTAACGATGTGTACATCCTACAAAAGAGCCTCGCTGAGACAGATGCCTGGTGTCAAAGCCATGGTCTCAAGCTCAATGCCAAAAAGTGCATTGTCTTCCTCTTTGGTAAAAACTCTGTACCCATGAACTACCACATAGGCGGTAGTCTACTTAGCACCAAATGTGTGATAAGAGACCTTGGGACACAGGTGGACAGTAGTCTCTCCTTCGATAATCACATCACCACAGTGGTCAGGAAATCCTTCTACGTGGCACACCTCATCACAAAAGGTTTCTCATCCAGAAAAAAGAGGTCATTGTTCCCCTCTACTCATCACTTATTTGACCCATTATAGAGTACAATGCCCCTTTTGGTATGTACCTCAGAATACATCTACAACAACTGGAAAGGCCACAGAAATACCTCACAAAGGGGATTACTGGCTTCAAACAGATGCCCTACGCAGACCGACTCAAAAAACTCCAGCTTGATGCCATTGCATATTATCTACTCAGAGGCGATCTCTGCGTAACATACAAAGCTATGTCAAACCCAGAGCTCTTGGACATGCTCCAATTAATGAAATCCCAATCCCTCTGAGCTACACTCTCTAGGGACCTAAACCTTGTCACCACAATAAACAGAACATGCTGAAGGGTTAGAGTCCTGTCTCAGACACTTCCCATACCCTGGAACAGACTACCTATCTATGTCAAACAGAGCTCCTCATTAGCACTCTTTAAGAAAAATCTTGATGATTGGATGGGTCATAGGAACTTCATCCCAGGGATTACTTCTGTGGTTCTGCTTGACAGGGGCACAGGAAAATAATTTTCTTGGGTGGCGAAAGCCAGGGTACCTTTTTGGCTAGGCTTGTATAGGCCCTAGGGCCAATAGTCTAGTACCTACCTATGAACCTATAATTGTTGAGATTTTTCTTAAAGAGGGCTAATGAGGAGCTTTGCTTGACATGAATGGGTAGTCTGTTCCAGAGCATGGGAAGTCTCCGAGAATCTATCCCTCCAGCATGTTCTGTTTATTGTGGTGGCAAGGTTTAGGTCTCTGAAGCATGTGGCTTGGAGGGATTGGTATTTTTTTAAGTGTAGCATGTCCAACAGATCTGTGTATGACATGGTTTTCTATGTTAGGCAGAGGTCGCCTCCGAGTAGGCGATAAGCGACGGAGCAGGGCTGGAGTTTTTTGAGACAGACTGTGTATGGCATCTGTTTGAGGCCGATAATCCTCTTAGTGAGGTATTTCTGGGGCCTTTCTAGTTGTTGTAGATGTCTTACGAGGTACATGCCAAATGGGGTGTTGCACTCTATAATGCGTCTGATGAGGGATGAGTAGAGAGGAACAATGACCTCTTTTTTTCTGGAGGTGAACCCATTTGTGGTGAGGTGTGCCAAGTAGAAGGATTTCCTGACTACTGTGGTGATGTGATTATCAAAGGAGAGACTATTGTCCACCTGTGTCCCAAGGAGAGACTATTGTCCACCTGTGTCCCAAGGTCTCTTATCATACTTTTGGTGTTTAGTAAGCTACTGCCTATGTGGTAGTTCATGGGTACAGTGTTTTTCCCAAAGGGGATGACAATACACTTCTTAGCATTGAGCTTTGGGCCATGACTTTGACACCAAGCATTAGTCTCAGTAAGGCCCCTTTGTAGAATGTCCACATCATTAGGTGATTCTATTATGGCATCTAGTTTGCAGTCATCTGTGAACTGTTAGCCAAAGACCTGCTGCATTAGTCTGGACTTCTGAGAAGTAGATGCCAAACAGGAGAGGACCCAAGACTGAGCCCTGTGGTACTCCACTTGCCACTTGTCTGAAGATGAATTTGAAATCGGCTACTTTTACTGTGTGGGTTCTGTCAGTGAGCCAGATGGCCACCCATCTTGTGACATAGGGATTTATGCCCAGTCTAGTGAGTTTATCTATAATTCCAGAGTGGGGAATGGTGTCAAAAGCCTTGGCAAGGTCAAGATAGGCTGTGTGCACTACCTTACCCTTGTCCACAACTCTGGTGACTACTTCAAAGAAGTCAATTAGGTTTAGGAGACATGACCTTCCTTTTACAAACCCAAATTGAGTGGGGTTCAGAGTTTGGAGGTTACCTATGTCCTTATTTATAAACTCCAAGATGATACATTCCATGGCCTTGCAGACCCAGGTCATCAGGCTAATGGGGCAATAGCTCTCGGGGTCTGTGGTGGCACTCCCTTTGTGGAGTGGGATAACCAATACTGTACACCATTCAGTAGGCACAAAGCTTGAAGTGAGGCTATGATTGAACATGGTACTTAGGTGGGGTGTCAGTTCTTTCTGTAGTTTGTGCAGAACGCAGCCTGGGATGTTGTCAGGTCCCATGGATGCTGTGGTCTTGGCTTTGGAGAATGCGGTGTTTACTTGTGCAGCCATGATTACAAGGGCTTTGCATTCTTCTGGTATAGTGATGGACTATTTGTGGAATGGGGGGGCGGTGAAGTTTGCACTGAATCTATCTGCCAGGGTGTTGGCAATATCAGTTGGTTTTGTATATCTAGTGCCATTGTGCTGTAGCTCACAGCAGATCTGAGTGTCGCCATTGAGATTCTTGACATAGCTGTAGAATGCTTTGTGGTTGTCTTTAGAATTGGTGGTGATTTTATTTTCGTAACTAGCTTTGGAGGATTTTATAAGGGATCTCAGCTTCTTACTGAGGCTGACCAGGGAGTTCCTGCAATCAGGGGATTTTACTCTTTTTTGTAACAGCTTCTTACTTCTGCTGTAGAGTTTGTTTATGGCAGGTGACCACCAGATAGGCTTCCTTTTTTTGGAGGATAGTGTCTTGGTTCTGTTAGGGAAGGCATGATCCATGCACTTGTGTATGTGCTTATACAGTGCATTTGTATAGGATTCAGCAGTCATACCTCTATTTTCCATCTGTATGGGTATTGTGAAGCTTGCCACGTTTGTCTTAAGAAGCAAGAAATTGGCTTTGGAGAAGTTTTTTATAGTGGTTTCCTTAATGGGGGTGGAGGCGGGATATTGATGTCTAGAGTGATTAGCTTGTGGTTGGATCTGACCAGTGAGGAGTCGACCTCTGACATGGAACATCGGTTGCCCATATTGGTAATGACCAGGTCCAGGATATTGCTGCTCCTGGTGGGGGTATGGACAAGCTGCTCCAGGGCATTGGAATTTATGAATTCCAGAAAGCATTGAGCAAATGAGTTTGTACATGAATAGTTTTCCCATTTATGGTGGGGTAGTTGAAATCACCTATTATTAGGGTATTGGGCGGTACCTTAATATTACCCAGTATATCAAGAAACATGGAGTGGGCATCCTGGGGCATGGCGGGGGATCTGTAACAAGCTACAACCTGGATTGCAGTCTTGCCCAGTGTTAGTTGCACTTGGATAATTTTGGATGCATTATGTTGAGCAACTAGCCTGGAGGTGCGGATATCCTTAATGAAGGATATCATTAATGAATATGGACATGCCTCCTCGGTTAGTGTTTCGGTCCAGGTTAGGTGGCCAAAAGGTGTGGTATGAGTTATAGCCTGGTAATTCAGGGGTGCTCTCTGGAGCTTTGAACCAGGTCTCCGTCACTGCACAGATGTTGATGTTCTCCATTTTAAGGAGTGGTCTCGAGTGAGTGCATTTTGAGGTTTAGACTTCTAGCATTGAGTAGCATTACCCTCAGATTTTGCTTGCTTATACCTGCTATGATGGTGAGTTTGTCATTTGAACATTGCCTAAAAAAGGCACTATAAGGGTGGCAAGAGCCTTAGCCAGTATCCAGAATCCCAGGGGCAACAGGTGCAGGCCATCTCTGGCAAAGCATCATGGTCTGTTGATCATGTCAACCCAGGCAGACAGACACTGGATCCCCTTAGAATGGGGAGAAGCACTTACAAGGGTCACTGTGGATAATTTTGGAGAGAAGCCCTGGACACCAGTCAGAAAAATAGGAGACACAATCAGAGAAATGATATATAGAAAATAAGCATAATAATTGTCATATATATTAGTTCATAGTTTCATAGGTGTGTACTAGGCTAATGGCTCTGGAGCCTTTACAAGCCTAGCCCATAGAAGTGCCCTGGCATCATGCCGCCTGACGTTAGTTCCCAGTGCTTCTATCAAGTAGACCCCCTGGAGTGATCCCTGTGGTAAACTTTCTATTACCCACCCACTCATCAAGATTTATTTTCCTTACAAACTCATGGAAACGACATATCTAAAACACTAGAACTTTTGACTAATATAATTGATGGTTCTTTGAAAGGCACCTCATTTATATCCCTAATATATAAAGTCATTAGATCTGATAATTCCACGAATGCTTCTTTTTGGGAATACTCCACCAAAATAAATAATGGAGAATTTCCTACTAAAAACAAGAAATTACTTCTAAAATCAGTACAAAAAGCAACAATTTCTCCTTACTGGAAACTATACACGTGGAAATTCCTCCATAGAAGTTATTATACACCTCAAAGAATTGCAAATATGTACAAAACAAATTATATGAAATGTTGGAAGTGTAAAGCTACAGAAGCTGACTGGTTTCATATGATTGTTGCATGTAATATGTTATCCCAATTTTGGAAGGAATTTGAATGTTTCTGTAAGGCCTTATGGAATGATAATTGTGAAATTTCAAGTTCACTCATTTTATTTAATGTACCAGTACCAGAAATTTTACTCAGATCTCAAACACACTTTCTTTGGTCAATACTTGCAGTAGCAAGAAAGGTTGTGACAAAAAATTGGAAAACTAACTCTCCTATATCTTTCAGAAATGAATTTATTTATTTAGCCAGGACCTTATGTGAAAAATAAATATCTAGTTTAAAAATGAATACAAAGAATTTAACACACAAATTAATTGACTGGGAAAAGTTACAATCATTACTAAAAAAGTATTAGATGATTTCCTGAATGTATATAGAAGTATTCCCTTTTTATGGACTTTGTAAATAATTTGTTTCAGTTTTGAGTGTAAATATGTTATTACTGTTATTATTCTTGTTGTAAAAAAAAAAATAAAAAACATTTTTGAAAAAAAAAAAAGATTTCTCTTTTAGAGGGACAGTGATGTGCTCTGCTTGACACGTATAGGAGGTCTATTCCAGCATGGGCAGTCTCTGGGTGAGGAAAATGTCCCTCCAGCATGTTATTTTGATTGTGGTAATGAGATTGAGGGGTCTGGAGCATGTGGTGTGGAGGGACTGGGATTTCCTTAGATGTAGCAATCCTAACAGAGCTAGGTCAGACATGGCTTTGTAAGTCAAGCAGAGATCACCTCTAAGTAGGCGACATGAGACAGAGAATAGCTGGGGTCTTTTGAGTCTGTCCATGTAGGACATGTGTTTAATGCCTAGGGTCCTCTTCTTGAGGTACTTCTGTGGACTCTCCAGCTGTTGCAGGTGTCTAGTGAGGTACATGCCAAATCGGGCATTATACTTGATGACTGGTCTAATGAGGAAAAAGTAGACAGAGAGAGAGAGAGAGAGAAAGAGAGATGATGACCTATTTCTTCTTGGATGCAAAACCCTTGGTAATGAGATGTGCCACATAGAAGGACTTTCTGACCACAGTGGAAATGTGGTGGTCGAAGGAGAGGTTGCTGGCATCCTGCATCCCCAGATCTCTTATAATGTCTTCAGTGTTCAGTGGGCTCCCATTGATGTGGTAGTTAGTGGGAACTGAGTTTTTACCATAGGGGATGATGATACATTTTTGGCATTAAGCTTAAGGCCATGGTTTTGACACCAGGCATTAGTCTCAGTGAGGCCTTTCTGTAGGATGTCTGCATCACTTGGCGAGTTAATAATGGCTCCCAGCTTGCAGTCATCTGTGAACTTGATCAGCTAGAGTCCCTTTCTGTTGGCCTGGACTTCTGAAAAGTAGATGCCGAACAGAAGAGGACCCAGGACTGATCCCTGTGGGATGCCACTAGTGACTGGTTGGCAGTCTGACTTGGAGTTCACTACTTTCACACTGTGGGTTCTATCTGTGAGCCAGTTTGCAACCAACCTAGTGATACAGGGGTTGATGCCTAGTTTGGTGACTTTATCAGTAATTCCTGAGTGAGGAATGGTATCAAAGGCCTTGGCCAGATCGAGGTAGACTGTATGTACTGCCATACCTTCATCCACAGCCCTGGAGATTGACTCAAAAAAGTCAACCAGGTAGAGCAGGCATGATCTCCCTTTCACAAAGCCAAACTGTGTGGGATCCAAAGTTTGGAGATTTTCTATATCTTTGTTAATCAGGTCCATGATGATGCGCTCCATAGCTTTACATATCAGACTCGTCAGGCTAATGGGGTGATAATTCCCAGGGTCTATAGATGCTCCCCTTTATGGAAAGGAATGACTGTAGCAATGCACCATTTGATAGGGAAAAAGTCTGAGGTGAGGCTTTGACTGAACAGGGCACACAGATGTGGTGCCAGTTCATTTTGTAGTTCATGTAGAACATAGCCAGGGCTATTATTGGGTCCCATGGAAGCTGTATTCTTGGCCTTGGACAATGCAGCTTTAACCTGGGCTGCAGTAATGTTGGGTGCCTGGCATTCTTTTGGTATTGTGATTTGTCCTTTAGGAGGGGACAGAGGGGTAAAGTTGGCACTGAATCTGTCAAACCAAGGACCCATCTGCCTGCAATGCAGGAAAAGGGTGTGCTGTACATCTGAGTGTGCCGTCCTTCAAAGTAAACCAAGAACCCATCTGCCTGCAATGTATCAAATTGGTGTGCTGTACACCAGAGTGTGCCATCCTTCAAATTAAACCAAGGACGCATCGGCCTGCAATGCAGCAAAAGGGTATGTTGTACACCTGAGTGTGCCGTCCTTCAAATTAAATCAAGGATCCCATCTGCCTGCAATGCTGCAAAAGGGTGTGTTGTACACTTAAGTGTGCCAGCCTTCAAATTATGCTAAGGAACCACCTGCCTGCATTGCAGCACAAGGAAGTGCTGTATACCTGAATATACCATCCTTCACACTAAACCAAGGATCCATATGCCTGCAATGCAACAAAAGGGTGTGTTGTAGAATTGAGTGTGCCATCCTTCAAATTAAACCAAGGACCCAACTGCCTGCAAAGCAGCAAAGGGGTGTGCTGTACACCTGATGCGCCATCCTTCAAAGTAAATGAGGACCCATCTGCCTGCAATGCAGCAAAGGGGTGTGCTGTACACATGAGTGTGCCATCCTTTAACTAAACCAAGGACCCATCTGCCTGCAAGGCAGAAAAGGCATGTGCTGTACACCTGAGTGTGCCATCGTTCAAATTAAATGAGGACCCATGTGCTTGCAATGCAGCAAAAGGTGTGCTGTACACCTGAGTGTGCCATCCTTCAAATAAAATGATGACCCATCTGTCTGCAATGCAGCAAAATGGTGTGCTGCACACGTGAGTGTGCCATCCTTCAAATTAAACCAAGGACCCATCTGCCTGCAATGCAGCAGCAGGGTGTTCTGTACACCTGAGTGTGCCATCCTTCAAATTAAACCAAGGACCCATCTGCCTGCAATGCAACAAAAGGTTGTGTTGTACACATGAGTGTACAATCCTTCAAATTAAACTAAGGAACCATCTGCCTGCAATGCAGCAAAAGGGTTTGCTTTACACCTGAGTGTGCCATCCTACAAATTAAAACAAGGACCCATATGCCTGCAATAAAGCAAAAGAGTGTGCTGTACACCTGAGTATGCCATCCTTCAAACTAAATCAAGGACCCATCTGCCTGCAATGCAGAAAAAGGATGTGCTGTACACCTGAGTTTGCCATCCTTCAAATTAAACCTAGGATCTCATCTGCCTGCAATGCAACAAAATGGTGTGCTGTACACCCGAGTGTGCCATGCTTTAAATTAAACCAAGGACTCATCTGCCTGTAATGCAGCAAAAGGTGTGCTGTACACCTGAGTGTGCCATCCTTCAAGTTAAACCAAGGACCCATAGGTTCATAGGCTGGTGCTAGGCTATCAGCCCTAGGGCCTATGCAAGCCTAGCCATAACAATTCCCTGTTTATTCCTTCCCACAATATTTACTTCTCTGGACCCCTGTCTAGCAAGGCGACTGACATGATCCCCAGGTGAATTTCCTATCTCCCTTCCAATCATCAAGGTTCCTTTTGAAGAGGGCCAATGAGGCATTTTGCTTGACATGTATGGGCAGTCTTTTCCAGAGTATGGGGAGTCTCTGGGTCAGTAACTTATCCCTCCAGCATGTTTTGTTCATTGTGATGACAAGGTTTAGATCCCTGGAGTGTGTGGCTCTGAGGGATTGGGATTTCTTTAAGTGGATCATGTCCAACAGCTCAGGGTTTACCATGGCCTTGTATGTTAAGCAGAGATCGCCTCTGAGTAGACGATATGCCACAGAGTATAGCTGTAGTTTTTTTTAGACGGCCAGAATATGGCATCTGCTTTAGGCCTGTGATTCTTTTAGTGAGGTATTTCTGTGGCCTTTCCAGTTGTTGCAGATGTCTTGTGAGGTACATACCAAATGGGGCATTATACTCTATAATGGGTCTAATGAGGGATGAGTACAGTGGGACAATGACCTCCTTTTTTCTGGATGAAAAGCCCTTAGTGATTAAGTGTGCCACATAGAAGGATTTCCTGACTCTTGTGGCGATGTGGTTATCGAAAGTGAGACCACTGTCCACCTGTGTCCCTAAGTCTCTCATCAAACTTTCGATGTTCAGTGTCCTGCCACCTATATGGTAATTCATGGGTACGTGTTTTTTTCCAAAGGGGATAACTATACGTTTCTTGGCATTAAGCTTGAGCCCATGGCTCTGGCACCAGGCATCTGTTTCTGTAGGGCCCTTTTGTAGAATAGCCACATAATTTGGGGATTCAATAATGGCTCCCAGTTTGCAGTCATCTGCAAACTTTGTTAGCCAGAGACCCTTAGTGTTGGCCTGTACTTCAGAAAAGTAGATGCCAAACAAGAGTGGTCCCAGGACTGAACTCTGAGTTACTCCACTTGTCACTTGTCTGGAGCTGGATTTGGAGTTGGCTACTTTTATAGTCTGGGTTCTGTCAGTAAGCCAGTTGGCAACCCATCAAGTGACATAGGGATTTATTCTCAGCTTAGTAAGTTTATCTATGATCCCAGAGTGGGTGATGGTGTCGATGGCCTTGGTGAGATCCAGATAGGCTGTGTGGACCATCTTACCCTCGTCCACAGCTCTGGAGACTGTTTTGAAGAAGTCAGTCAGATTTTGGAGATAAGATCGACCCGTCACAAACCCACACTGGTGGGGTCCAGTGTTTGAAGGTTGCCAATGTCTTTGTTTATAAGTTCCATGATAATGCATTCCATGCCCTTGCAGATCAGGCTTGCCAGACTAATGGGACGTCAGTTCCCGGGATCCAAGGCAGATCCTCCCTTGTGGAGCAGGATTAACTGTAGCTGTGCATCACTCAGTGGGCATGAAGTCTGAGGTGAGGCTATGATTAAACATGACAATTAGGTGAGGTGCCAGTTCATTTTGTAGTTCATGTAGTACACAGCCTGGGATGTCATCTGGTCCCATGGATGTTGTATTCTTAGCTTTGGAGAGTGTGGTTTCTACATGTGTGGCCATGATTATTGGAATTTGGCAATCTTTTGGTATTGAGAATGGCCCTTTAGGGGGTGAGAGGGGGGGTGAAGTTGGCACTAAATTGATCTGCCAGGATATTAGCAATATCCTTTGGATCAGTATATTTAATGCCATTCTGTTGTAGCTCAGAGCAGATCTGAGCATTGCCATTTAGATTCTTGACACAAGTATAGAATGACTTGTGGTTGTCTTTGGAATCTTTGACAATTTTATTTTCGTAACTAGCTTTTGAGGAATTTATGAGGGATCTCAGCTTCTTACTGAGGCTGGTGAGGAAGTTTTTTGCATCCCTGGATTTTCTTCTTTTCTGCAACAGTTTCTTCCTTCTGTTGTATAGTTTGTTTATAGCAGGAGACCACCAGATTGGCTTCCTTTCTTTGGAGAAGAGCATCTTGGTTCTATTTGGGAAGGCACAATTCATGCACATGTGGATGTGCTCATACAGTGCCTTAGTATAGGATTCTGCAGTCGAACTTCCAGATCCCGTCTGCGTGGGTGTTGTGAAGTTTGTCACTTCTGACTTCAGTAGCATGAAGTTGGCTTTGGAGAAGTTTTTTAAGGAGGTTTCCTTACTGGGGGATGGGGGTGGGATGTGGATGTCAAAGGTGATTTGCTTATGGTCAGACCTGACCAATGAGGGGGTGACCACTGGTGTGGAGCATCTATCTCACATGTTGGTAATGACCAGGTCTAGGATATTGGAGCCCCTAGTGGGACAATGGATTAGTTGATCCAGGGCATTGGAATTTATGAATTTCCAAGAACCGTTGGGAAAAGGAGTTGGTAGCTGAGTAGTTTTCCCAATTAATGGCAGGGTAGTTGAAATCACCCAGTATTAGGGTGTTTAGTTGTATCTTAATATTTTCCAATATGTTTAGAAAGGTGTAGTGAGAATCTTGAGGCATGGTGGAGGATCTGTAGCAAGCTACAGTTTGGATTGCAGTCTTACCTAGTGTTAGCTGCACCTAGGAATTTCAGATGCATTGTGTTGGGCAACTAGCCTGGATGTGTGAATATCCTTGGTGAATATGGACACTCCTCCACCTTTAGTGTTTCGGTATTGGTTTTGTGGCCAAAAAGTGTGGTAAGAATTGTAGCCTGGTATTGCAGGAGTGCTCTCTGGAGCCTTGAACCAGGTCTCAGTTACTGCACAGATATCAATGTTCTCCATTTTTAGGAGTGCCTTGAGAGAGTGCATTTTGAGGTTTAGACTTCTAGCATTGAGTAGCATCACCTTCAGATTTTGCATGATTGTATCTGTTACAGTGGTGGTTTTATCCTTTGAACCTTGCCTAAAAAAGGCACTATAGGGGCGGCAAGAGCTTTAGCTAGTAACCTGAATCCCAGGGGTGACAGGTGCAGACCATCTCTGGCAAAGCATCGTGGTTTGTCGATCATGTTTTCCCAGGCAGACAAATACTGGCTCCCCTTTGAATGACACCAGAAGCTTAGCCAATTGTTGAAGTTAATCATTGTGTCCTTATACTTTGGCATCATTCTGGGTGAAGGCAAAATGCTACTCAGGGCTAGGGTCATACCTGCCTGGGTCACATGATCCAAGAGCTCTTCCATGTCTCTTTTCATATAGTCCAGGGAGGTACATCTCAAGTCATTCACTCCAGCATGGTCAATGACAGAGACATATTTGTACTTGTTGTGGAGTGACTTGAGTGCATGCATTATGTGGCGGATCCTGGCACCCGACAGGCAGCTGACTATAATCTTCTACTTGTTCAGCCTGGTGAGTGGGACATTAGTGTGCCTGACTATAGAGTCACCTATGACTAAAGTGTTGGGTACATTGTCTTGCCTTAGGGGCTGTTGTTTGGTGGCACACTGGTGTTGCGAGCTATGTGTCACTTTGGTTGTGACTGGTGTTTGTTTGTGTTTTTGATTCGGAGGTCCTTGTTGCTTGGGCAGATTAATGTTACGGGCCACCGCATATGTGAGTTTAGTGTTGCTATCTGTGGGTGTTGATGCTGTGGGTTTTCAAGAGCTATGAGTTGCTTGAGGTGTAATGCAGGTCTTAACTTTCTCGTCTTGACTGTCTAGCACAATCTTGGCCGAAGAGAGCTTTGCTTCCAGTTTGGCTATGTAAGTGCATCTCTCGCAGGTTGCAGTGTTGGGTGGCAGGAGGAGAGGATTGTCGGTGTACATGAGGTAGTTGCTGCACTGCCCCAGTATGCCCAGATTCACCAGGTGGACAGGAGAAATCACTGGAAGCTGACCCTTGGACATGCCTGTTTAGGTTGTTTTTTATAAAGTTTAAGAGCTGTTTTCCCTTACCTTTACAAGGTACTTTGCCGACAGTGCAACAAAAGGGTGTGCTGTACAGATGAGTGTGCCATCCTTCACATTAAACCAAGGGCCCAACTGCCTGCAATGCAGCAAAATGGTGTGCTGCACACAGGAGTGTGCCATCCTTCAAATTATAAAAGGGAACCATCTGGCTGCAATGCAGCAAAAGGGCGTGCTGTACTCCTGAGTTTGCCATCCTTCAAATTAAACCAAGGACCAGTTGGCCTGCAATGCAGCAAAAACGTGTACTGTATACCTGAGTTTGCAATCCTTCAAATTAAACCAAGGACCCATCTGCCTGCAATGCAACAAAGGGCTGTGCTATACACATAAGTGTGTCATCCTTCACATTAAACCAAGGACCCATCTGCCTGCAATGCAGCAAAATGGTGTGCTGTACACAAGAGTGTGCCATCCCTAAAATTATACCAGGTACCCATCTGGCTGCAATGCAGCAAAAGTGTGTGCTATACACCTGAGTTTGCCATCCTTCAAATTAAACCAAGGACCCATCTGCCTGCAATGCAGGAAAAGGGTGTGCTGTACACCTGAGTGTGCCATCCTTCAAATTAAACTAAGGACTCATCTGCCTGAAATGCAAAAAAAAGGTGTGCTTTACACTTGAGTTTGCCATCCTTAAAATTAAACCAAGGATGCATCTGCTTGCAATGCAGCAAAAGGGTGTGCTGTACACATGAGTGTGCCATCCTTCAAATTAAACTAAGGACCCATCTGCCTGCAATGCAGAAAAAAGGTGTGCTTTACACCTGAGTGCGCCATCCTTCAAATTAAACCAAGGATCATATCTGCCTGCAATGCAGCAAAATGGGGTGCTGTTCACCTGAGTGTGCAATCCTTCAAATTAAACCAAGGACCCATCTGCCTGCAATGCAGCAAAATGGTGTGCTGCACACCTGAGTGTGTCATCCTTCAAATTAAACCATGGACCCATCTACCTGCAATGTAGTAAAAGCGTGCGCTGTACACCTCAGTTTGCCATCCCTCAAATTAAACCAAGGACCCATCTGCCTGCAATGCAGCAAAGGGGTCTGCTGTACACCTGAGTTTTCCATCCTTCAAATTAAACTAAGGACCGATCTGCCTGCAATGCACGAAAAGGGTGTGGTGTACACCTGAGTGTGCTATCCTTCAAATTAAACCATGGACCCATCTACCTGTAATGCAGTAAAAGGGCGTGCTGTACACCTCAGTTTGCCATCCTTCAAATTAAACCAAGGACCCATCTGCCTGCAATGCAGCAAAGGAGTGTGCTGTACACCTGAGTGTGCCATCCTTCAAATTAAACGAGGAAAGATCTGCTTGCAATGCAGCAAAGGTGTGATGTACACCTGAGTGTGACATTCTTCAAATTAAACCAAGGACCCATCTGCCTGCAATGCAGCAAAAGGGTGTGCTGTTCACCTGAGTGTGCCATCCTTCAAATTAAATGAAGGACCCATCTGCCTGCAATACAACAAAAGGGTGTGCTGTACACCTGAGTGTGCCAGCCTTCAAATTAAAACAAAAACGCATCTGCCTGTAATGCAGCAAGAGGACGTGCTGTACAACTGAGTGTGCCATCCGTAAAATTAAACCAATGACCCATCTGCCTGCAATGCAGCAAAATGGTGTGCTGTACACTTGAGTGTGTCATTCTTCAAATTAAACCAAGGCCCCATCTGCCTGCAATGTAGCAAAGGGGTGTGCTGTACACCTGAGTGTGCCATCCTTCAAATTAAACCAAGAACCAATTTGCCAGCAATGCAGCAAAAGGGTGTGCTGTACACCTGAGTGCACCATACTTCACATTAAATCAAGGACCCATCCAACGGCAATGCAGCAAAAGGGTGGGCTGTACACCTGAATGTGCCATCCTTCAAAGTAAACCAAGGACCCATACGTCGGCAATGCTGCAAAAGGGTGTGCTGTACACCTGAGTGTGCAATCCATCAAATTAAACCAAGGATCAATCTGCCTGCAATGCAGAAAGGGATGTGATGTACACTTGAGTGTACAATCCTTCAAATTAAATAAGGACCCATCTGCCTGCAATGCAGCAAAAGGGTGTCCAGTACACCTGAGTGAGCCAGCCTTCTAATTAAAACAAAAAGCCATCTGCCTGCAAGGCCGCAAAACGGTGTGCTGTACACCTGAGTGTGCTATCCTTCAAATTAAAGCAAGGACCCATCTGACTGCAATGCAGCAAAAGGGTGTGCTGTACACCTGAGTGTGTCATTCTTCAAATTAAACCAAGGCCCCATCTGCCTGCAATGCAGCAAAAGGGTGTGCTGTACACCTGAGTGTGCCATCCTTCAAATTAAACCAAGAACCAATTTGCCTGCAATGCAGCAAAAGGGTGTGCTGTACACCTGAGTGCACCATACTTCACATTAAACCAAGGACCCATCTAACGGCAATGCAGCAAAAGGGTGTGCTGTACACCTGAATGTGCCATCCTTCAAAGTAAACCAAGGACCCATATGTCGGCAATGCTGCAAAAGGGTGTGCTGTACACCTGAGTGTGCCATCCATCAAATTAAACCAAGGATCAATCTGCCTGCAATGCAGCAAAGGGGAGTGATGTACACTTGAGTGTGCAATCCTTCAAATTAAATGAAGGACCCATCTGCCTGCAATGCAGCAAAAGGGTGTCCTGTACACCTGAGTGAGCCAGCCATAAAATTAAAATAAAAACCCATCTGCCTGCAATGCAGCAAAAGGGTGTGCTGTACACCTGAGTGTGACATTATTCAAATTAAACCAAAGACCCATCTGCCTGCAATGCAACAAAAGGGTGTGCTGTAAACCTGAGTGTGCCATCCTTCACATTAAACCAAGGACCCATCTGCCTCCAATGAAGCAAAGGGGTGTGTTGTAAACCTGAGTCTGCAATCCTTCAAATTAAACCAAGGACCCATCTGCCTACAATGCAGCAAAGGGTGTGTTGTACACCTGAGTGTGCCATACTTCACATTAAACCAAGGACCCATCTGCCTGCAATGAAGCAAAAGGGTATGCTGAACTCCTGAGTGTACTATCCTTCATATTAAATCAAGGACCATCTGCCTGCAATGCAGAAAAAGGGTGTGCTGTACACCTGAGTGTGCCATCCTTCAAATTAAACCAAAGACCCATCTTCCTGCAATGCAGCAAAAGAGTGTGCTATACACCTGAGTGTGCCATCCTTCAAATTAAACCAAGGATCCATCTGCCTGCAATGCAGCAAAAGTGTGTGCTGTACACCTGCATGCGCCATCTTTCAAAATAAACAATGACTCAACTGCCTGCAATGCAGCAAAGGCATGTGCTGTACCTCTGAGTGTGTCATCCTTTAAATTAAAACAAGAAGCCGTCTGCCTGCAATGCAGCAAAAGGGTATGTGGTACACTTGAGTGTGCCATCCTTCAAATTAAATCAAGGACACATCTTCCTGCATTGCTGTAAAAGAGTGTGCTGTACACCTGAGTGTGACATCCTTCAAATTAAATTAAGGACCCATCTGCCTGCAATCCAGTAAAAGGGGGTGCTGTACACCTGAGTGTGCCAAACTTCAAATTAAACCAAGGACCCATGTGCCTGCAGTGCAGCAACAGGCTGTGCTGTACATCTGAGTGTGCCATCCTTCAAATTAAATGAATGACCCATCTGCCTGCAATGCAGCAAAAGTGTGGGCTGTCCACCTGACTGTGCCATCCTTCAAATTAAACCAAGGACCCATCTGCCTGCAATGCAGCAAAAGGGTGTGCTGTACACCTGCGTCTGTCAGCCTTCAAACTAAATGAGGACCCATTTGCCTGCAATGCAGCAGAGGGGTGTGTTGCACACCCGAGTGCGCAATCCTTCAAATTTAATGAAGGACCCATCTGCCAGCAATGCAGCAAAAGGGTGTGCTCTACACCTGAATGTGCCATCCTTCAAATTAAACCTAGGACCCATCTGCCTGCAATGCAGAAAAAAGGGTGTGCTGTACACTTGAGTGTGCCATCCTTCAACTTAAATGAAGGACACATCTGCCTGCAATGCAGCAAAAGGGTGGGCTGTACACCTGAGTGTGCCATCCTTCAAATTAAACCAAGGAGCCATCTGCTGGCAATGCACAAAAAAGGGTGTGCTGTACACTTGATTGTGCCATCCTTCAAATTAAACTAAGGATCCCATCTGCTTGCAATGCTACAAAAAGGGGTGCTCTACACATGAGTGTACCGTTCTTCAAATTATACCAAGGACCCATCTGCCTGCAAAGCAGCAAAGGGTGTGCTGTACATCTGAGTGTGCCATCCTTCAAATTAAACTAAGGACCCATCTGCCTGCAATGCAACAAAAGGGTGTGCTGTACACCTGAGTGTGCCAGCCTTCAAATTAAAACAAAAACCCATCTGCCTGCAATGCAGCAAGAGGGTATGCTGTACAACTGAGTGTGCCATCCGTCAAATTAAACCAATGACTCATCTGCCTGCAAGGCCGCAAAAGGGTGAGCTGTACACCTGAGTGTGCTATCCTTCAAATTAAAGCAAGGACCCATCTGCCTGAAATGCAGCAAAAGGGTGTGCTGTACACCTGAGTGTGTCATCCTTCAAATTAAACCAAGGCCCCATCTCCCTGCAATGCAGCAAATGGGTGTGCTGTACACCTGAGTGTGCCATCCTTCAAATTAAACCAAGGACCCATTTGCCTGCAATGCAGTAAAAGGGTGTGCTGTACACCTGAGTGCACCATACTTTACATTAAACCAAGGACCCCTCTAACGGCAGTGCAGCAAAAGGATGTGCTGTACACCTGAGTGTGCCATCCTTCCAAGTAAACCAAGGACCCATACATCGGCAATGCTGCAAAAGGGTGTGCTGTACACCTGAGTGTGCCATCCATCAAATTAAACGAAGGACCCATCTGCCTGCAATGCAGCAAAAGGGTGTCCTGTACACCTGAGTGAGCCAGCCATCAAATTAAAACAAAAACCCATCTGCCTGCAATGCAGCAAAAGGGTGTGCTGTACACCTGAGTGTGCCATTATTCAAATTAAACCAAGGACCCATCTGCCTGCAATGAAGCAAAGGGGTGTGTTGTAAACCTGAGTCTGCTATCCTTCAAATGAAACCAAGGACCCATCTGCCTACAATGCAGCAAGGGGTGTGCTGTACACCTGAGTGTGCCATCCTTCACATAAAACCAAGGACCCATCTGCCTGCAATGAAGCAAAAGTGTATGCTGATCTCCTGAGTGTAGTATCCTTCACATTAAACCAAGGATCATCTGCCAGCAATGCAGAAAAAGGGTGTGCTGTACACCTGAGTGTGCCAGCCTTCAAATTAAAACAAAAACCCATTTGCTTGCAATGCAGCAAGAGGGTGTGCTGTACAACTGAGTGTGCCATCCGTCAAATTAAACCAATGACCCATCTGCCTGCAAGGCAGCAAAAGGGTGAGCTGTACACCTGAGTGTGCTATCCTTCAAATTAAAGCAAGGACCCATCTGCCAGAAATGCAGCAAAAGGGTGTGCTGTACACCTGAGTGTGTCATCCTTCAAATTAAACCAAGGCCCCATCTGCCTGCAATGCAGCAAATGGGTGTGCTGTACACCTGAGTGTGCCATCCTTCAAATTAAACCAAGGACCCATTTGCCTGCAATGCAGCAAAAGGGTGTGCTGTACACCTGAGTGCACCATACTTTACATTAAACCAAGGACCCCTCTAACGGCAGTGCAGCAAAAGGGTGTGCTGTACACCTGAGTGTACCATCCTTCAAAGTAAACCAAGGACCCATACGTCAGAAATGCTGCAAAAGGGTGTGCTGTACATCTGAGTGTGCCATCCATCAAATTAAACCAAGGACCAATCTGCTTGCAATGCAGCAAAGGGGTGTGGTGTACACTTGAGTGTGCAATCCTTCAAATTAAATGAAGGACCCATCTGCCTGCAATGCAGCAAAAGGGTGTCCTGTACACCTGAGTGAGCCAGCCATCAAATTAAAACAAAAACCCATCTGCCTGCAATGAGGCAAAAGGGTGTGCTGTACACCTGAGTGTGCCATTATTCAAATTAAACCAAGGACCCATCTGCCTGCAATGAAGCAAAGGGGTGTGTTGTAAACCTGAGTCTGCAATCCTTCAAATTAAACCAAGGACCCATCTGCCTACAATGCAGCAAAGGGTGTGCTGTACACCTGAGTGTGCCATCCTTCACATTAAACCAAGGGCCCATCTGCCTGCAATGAAGCAAAAATGTATGCTGATCTCCTGAGTGTACCATCCTTCACATTAAACCAAGGACCATCTGCCAGCAATGCAGAAAAAGGGTGTGCTGTACACCTGAGTGTGCCATCCTTCAAATTAAACCAAGGACCCATCTTCCTGCAATGCAGCAAAGGTATGTGCTGTATGCCTAAGTGTGCCATCCTTAAAATTAAACCAAGGACCAATCTGCTTGCAATGCAGTAAAAGAGTGTTCTATACACCTGAGTGTGCCATCCTTCAAATTAAACCAAGTATCCATCTGCCTGCAATGCAGCAAAAGTGTGTGCTGTACACCTGCATGCGCCATCTTTCAAAATAAACAATGACCCAACTGCCTGCAATGCAGCAAAGGCATGTGCTGTACCTCTGAGTGTGTCATCCTTTAAATTAAAACAAGGAGCCATCTGCCTGCAATGCAGCAAAAGAGTGTGTTGTACACCTGAGTGTGACATCCTTCAAATTAAACTAAGGACCCATCTGCCTGCAATCCAGTAAAAGGGGGTGCTGTACACCTGAGTGTGCCATCCTTAAAATTAAACCAAGGACCCATGTGCCTGCAGTGCAGCAACAGGCTGTGCTGTACACCTGAGTGTGCCATCCTTCAAATTAAATGAATGACCCATCTGCCTGCAATGCAGCAAAAGTGTGGGCTGTCCACCTGACTGTGCCATTCTTCAAATTAAACCAAGGACCCATCTGCCTGCAATGCAGCAAAAGGGTGTGCTGTACACCTGCGTCTGCCAGCCTTCAAACTAAATGAGGACCCATTTGCCTACAATGCAGCAAAGGGGTGTGCTGCACACCCGAGTGTGCCATCCTTCAAATTAAATGAAGGACACAACTGCCTGCAATGCAGCAAAAGGGTGTGCTGTACACCTGAGTGTGCAATCCTTCAAATTAAACCAAGAACCCATCTGCCGGCAATGCAGAAAAAAGGGTGTGCTGTACACTTGATTGTGCCATCCTTCAAATTAAACTAAGGTTCCCATCTGCTTGCAATGCTACAAAAAGGGGTGCTCTACACCTGAGTGTACCGTTCTTCAAATTAAACCAAGGATGCATCTGCCTGCAAAGCAGCAAAGGATGTGCTGTACATCTGAGTGTGCCATCCTTCAAATTAAACTAAGGACCCATCTGCCTGCAATGCAACAACAGGGTGTGCTGTACACCTGAGTGCACCATATTTCCCATTAAACCAAGGACCTATGTGACGGCAATGCAGCAAAAGGGTGTTCGTTACACCTGAGTTTGCCATCCTTCAAATTAAACCTAGGACCCATCTGCCTGCAATGCAGGAAAAAAGGGTGTGCTGTACACTTGAGTGTGCCATCCTTCAAATTAAATGAAGGACACATCTGCCTGCAATGCAGCAAAAGGGTGGGCTGTACACCTGAGTGTGCCATCCTTCAAATTAAACCAAGGAGCCATCTGCCGGCAATGCACAAAAAAGGGTGTGCTGTACACTTGATTGTGCCATCCTTCAAATTAAACTAAGGATCCCATCTGCTTGCAATGCTACAAAAAGGGGTGTTCTACACCTGAGTGTACCGTTCTTCAAATTAAACCAAGGACCCATCTGCCTGCAAAGCAGCAAAGGGTGTGCTGTACATCTGAGTGTGCCATCCTTCAAATAAAACTAAGGACCCATCTGCCTGCAATGCAACAAAAGGGTGTGCTGTACACCTGAGTGTGCCAGCCTTCAAATTAAACCAAGGCCCCATCTGCCTGCAATGCAGCAAGAGGGTGTGCTGTACAACTGAGTGTGCCATCCGTCAAATTAAACCAATGACCCATCTGCCTGCAAGGCCGCAAAAGGGTGAGCTGTACACCTGAGTGTGCTATCCTTCAAATTAAAGCAAGGACCCATCTGCCTGAAATGCAGGAAAAGGGTGTGCTGTACACCTGAGTGTGTCATCCTTCAAATTAAACCAAGGCCCCATCTGCCTGCAATGCAGCAAACGGGTGTGCTGTACACCTGAGTGTGCCATCCTTCAAATTAAACCAAGGACCCATTTGCCTGCAATGCAGCAAAAGGGTGTGCTGTACACCTGAGTGCACCATACTTTACATTAAACCAAGGACCCCTCTAAAGGCAGTGCAGCAAAAGGGTGTGCTGTATACCTGAGTGTGCCATCCTTCAAAGTAAACCTAGGACCCATACATCGGCAATGCTGCAAAAGGGTGTGCTGTACACCTGAGTGTGCCATCCATCAAATTATACCAAGGACAAATCTGCCTGCAATGCAGCAAAGGGGTGTGATGTACACTTGAGTGTGCAATCCTTCAAATTAAATGAAGGACCTATCTGCCTGCAATGCAGCAAAAGGGTGTCCTGTACACCTGAGTGAGCCAGCCATCAAATTAAAACAAAAACCCATCTGCCTGCAATGCAGCAAAAGGGTGTGCTGTACACCTGAGTGTGCCATTATTCAAATTAAACCAAGGACCCATCTGCCTGCAATGAAGCAAAGGGGTGTGTTGTAAACCTGAGTCTGCAATCCTTCAAATTAAACCAAGGACCCATCTGCCTACAATGCAGCAAGGGGTGTGCTGTACACCTGAGTGTGCCATCCTTCACATTAAACCAAGGACCCATCTGCCTGCAATGAAGCAAAAGTGTATGCTGATCTCCTGAGTGTACCATCCTTCACATTAAACTAAGGACCATCTGCCAGCAATGCAGAAAAAGGGTGTGCTGTACACCTGAGTGTGCCAGCCTTCAAATTAAAACAAAACCCCATTTGCCTGCAATGCAGCAAGAGTGTGTGATGTACAACTGAGTGTGCCATCCGTCAAATTAAACCAATGACCCATCTGCCTGCAAGGCCGCAAAATGGTGAGCTGTACACCTGAGTGTGCTATCCTTCAAATTAAAGCAAGGACCCATCTGCCTGAAATGCAGCAAAAGGGTGTGCTGTACACCTGAGTGTGTCATCCTTCAAATTAAACCAAGGCCCCATCTGCCTGCAATGCAGCAAACGGGTGTGCTGTACACCTGAGTGTGCCATCCTTCAAATTAAACCAAGGACCCATTTGCCTGCAATGCAGCAAAAGGGTGTGCTGTACACCTGAGTGCACCATACTTTACATTAACCCAAGGACCCCTCTAACGGCAGTGCAGCAAAAGGGTGTGCTGTACACCTGAGTGTGCCATCCTTCAAAGTAAACCTAGGACCCATACGTCGGCAATGCTGCAAAAGGGTGTGCTGTACGCCTGAGTGTGCCATCCATCAAATTAAACCAAGGACCAATCTGCTTGCAATGCAGCAAAGGGGTGTGGTGTACACTTGAGTGTGCAATCCTTCAAATTAAACGAAGGACCCATCTGCCTGCAATGCAGCAAAAGGGTGTCCTGTACACCTGAGTGAACCAGCCATCAAATTAATACGAAAACCCATCTGCCTGCAATGCAGCAAAAGGGTGTGCTGTACACCTGAGTGTGCCATCCTTCACATTAAACCAAGGACCCATCTGCCTGCAATGAAGCAAAAGTGTATGCTGATCTCCTGAGTGTACCATCCTTCACATTAAACCAAGGACCATCTGCCAGCAATGCAGCAAAGGTATGTGCTGTATGCCTAAGTGTGCCATCCTTCAAATTAAACCAAGGACCAATCTGCCTGCAATGCAGTAAAAGAGTGTTCTATACACCTGAGTGTGCCATCCTTCAAATTAAACCAAGAATCCATCTGCCTGCAATGCAGCAAAAGTGTGTGCTGTACACCTGCATGCGCCATCTTTCAAAATAAACAATGACCCAACTGCCTGCAATGCAGCAAAGGCATGTGCTGTACCTCTGATTTGTCATCCTTTAAATTAAAACAAGGAGCCATCTGCCTGCAATGCAGCAAAAGGGTATGCGGTACACTTGAGTGTGCCATCCTTCAAATTAAATCAAGGTCACATCTGCCTGCAATGCAGCAAAAGAGTGTGTTGTACACCTGAGTGTGACATCCTTCAAATTAAACTAAGGACCCATCTGCCTGCAATCCAGTAAAAGGGGGTGCTGTACACCTGAGTGTGCCATCCTTCAAATTAAACCAAGGACCCATGTCCTGTACACCTGAGTGTGCCATCCTTCAAATTAAATGAATGACCCATCTGCCTGCAATGCAGCAAAAGTGTGGGCTGTCCACCTGACTGTGCCATCCTTCAAATTAAACCAAGGAACCATCTGCCTGCAATGCAGCAAAAGGGTGTGCTGTACATCTGTGTCTGCCAGCCTTCAAACTAAATGAGGACCCATTTGCCTACAATGCAGCAAAGGGTGTGCTGCACACCCGAGTGTGCAATCCTTCAAATTAAATGAAGGACCCATCTGCCGGCAATGCAGCAAAAGGGTGTGCTCTACAACTGAGTGTGCCATCCTTCAAATTAAATGAAGGACACATCTGCCTGCAATGCAGCAAAAGGGTATGCTGTACACCTGAGTGTGCCATCCTTCAAATTAAACCAAGAACCCATCTGCCGGCAATGCAGAAAAAAGGGTGTGCTGTACACTTGATTGTGCCATCCTTCAAATTAAACTAAGGTTCCCATCTGCTTGCAATGCTACAAAAAGGGATGCTCTACACCTGAGTGTACCGTTCTTCAAATTAAACCAAGGATGCATCTGCCTGCAAAGCAGCAAAGGATGTGCTGTACATCTGAGTGTGCCATCCTTCAAATTAAACTAAGGACCCATCTGCCTGCAATGCAACAACAGGGTGTGCTGTACACCTGAGTGCACCATATTTCACATTAAACCAAGGACCTATGTGACGGCAATGCAGCAAAAGGGTGTTCATTACACCTGGGTTTGCCATCCTTCAAATTAAACCAAGGACCCATACATCGGCAATGCTGTAAAAGGATGTGCTGTACACCTGAGTGTGCCGTCCTTCAAATTAAACCAAGGACCCATCTGCCTGCAATGAAGCAAAGGGGTGTGATGTACACTTGAGTGTGCAATCCTTCAAATGAAACCAATGACCCATCTGCCTGCAATGCAGCAAAAGGGTGTGCTGTACACCTGAGTGTGCCATTATTCAAATTAAATCAAAGACCCATCTGCCTGCAATACAACAAAAGGGTGTGCTTTACAACTGAGTGTGCCATCCTTCACATTAAACCAAGGACCCATCTGCCTGCAGTGATGCAAAGGGGTGTGTTGTAAACCTGATTCTGCAATCCTTCAAATTAAACCAAGGACCCATCTGTCTACAATGCAGCAAAGGGTGGTCTGTACACCAGAGTGTGCCATCCTTCACATTAAACCAAGGACCCATCTGCCTGCAGTGCAGAAAAATGGTGTGCTGTACACCTGAGTATGCCATCCTTCAAATTAAACCAAGGACCCATCTTCCTGAAATGCAGCAAAGGGGTGTGCTGTATGCCTGAGTGTGCCATCCTTCAAATTAAATCAAGGATCCATCTGCCTGCAATGCAGCAAAAGTGTGTGCTGTACACCTGCATGCGCCATCCTTCAAAATAAACAATGACTCAACTGCCTGCAATGCAGCAAAGGCATGTGCTGTATGTTTGAGTGTGTCATTCTTCAAATTAAACCAAGGAGCCGTCTGCCTGCAATGCAGCAAAAGGTTATCCGGTACACTTGAGTTTGCCATCTTTCAAATGAAATCAAGGACACATCTGCCTGCAATGCAGCAAAAGAGTGTGTTGTACACCTGAGTGTGTCATCCTTCAAATTAAACTAAGGACCCATCTGCCTACAATCCAACAAAAGGGGGTGCTGTACACCTGAGTGTGCATCCTTCAAATTAAATCAAGGACCCATGTGCCTGCAGTGCAGCAACTTGCTGTGCTGTACACTTGAGTGGGCCATCCTTCAAATTAAACAAAGTACCAATCTGCCTGCAATGCAGCAAAAGTGTGGGCTGTACCCCTGACTGTGCCATCCTTCAAATTAAACCAAGGACCCATCTGCCTGCAATGCAGCAAAAGAGTGTGCTTTACACCTGAGTCTGCCAGCCTTCAAACTAAATGAGGACCCATTTGCCTGCAATGCAGCAAAGGGGTGTGCTGCACACCCAAGTGTGCAATCCTTCAAATTAAATGAAGGACCCATCTGCCTGCAATGCAGCAAATGGGTGTGCTGTACACTTGAGTGTGCCATCCTTCAAATTAAATGAAGGACACATCTGCCTGCAATGCAGCAAAATGATGTGCTGTACACCTGAGTGTGCCATCCTTCAAATTAAACCAAGAACCCATCTACCTGCAATGCAGAAAAAAGGGTGTGCTGTAAACTTGATTGTGCCATCCTTCAAATTAAACTAAGGATCCCATCTGCTTGCAATGCTGCAAAAAGGGTGCTCTACACCTGAGTGCACTGTCATTCAAATTAAACCAAGGACCCATCTGCCTGAAAAGCAGCAAAAGGGTGTGCTGTACATCTGAGTGTGTCATCCTTCAAATTAAACTAAGGACCCATCTGCCTGCAATGCAACAACAGAGTGTGCTGAACACCTGAGTGTGCCATACTTCAAATTAAACCAAGGACCCATCTGCCTGCAATGCCGCAAATGGGTGTGCTGTACACCTGAGTGTGCCATCCTTAAATTAAATGAGGGCCCATCTTCCTGCAATACAGCAAAGGGGTGTGCTGTACACATGAGTGTGCAATCATTCAAATTAAACCAAGGACCCATCTGGCTGCAATGCAGCAAAAGGGTGTGTTGTGCACCTGAGTGTGCTATCCTTCAAATTAAACCAAGGACCCATCTGCCTGCAATGCAACAAAAGGGTGCGCTGCACACCTGAGTGTGCCATACTTCACATTAAACCAAGGACCAATCTGACAACAATGCAGCAAAAGGGTGTTCTGAACACCTGAGTGTGTCATACTTCAAATTAAACCAAGGACCCATCTGCCTGCAATGCCGCAAATGGGTGTGCTGTACACCTGAGTGTGCCATCCTTAAATTAAACGAGGGCCCATCTGCCTGCAATACAGCAAACGGGTGTGCAATCATTCAAATTAAACCAAGGACCCACCTGGCTGCAATGCAGCAAAATGGTGTGCTGTACACTTGAGTGTGCCATCCTTCAAATTAAACGAAGGACACATCTGCCTGCAATGCAGCAAAAGGGTGTAATGTACACCTGAGTGTTCCATCCTTCAAATTAAACCAAGAGCCAATCTGCCTGAAAAGCAGCAAAAGAGTGTGCTGTACACCTGAATGTGCCATCCTTAAATTAAATGAGGACCCATCTGGCTGCAATGCAGCAAAAGGGTGTGTTGTACACCTGAGTGTGCTATCCTTCAAATTAAACCAAGGACCCATCTGCCTGCAATGCAACAAAAGGGTGTGCTGTACACCTGAGTGTGCCATACTTCACATTAAACCAAGGACGCATCTGACGACAATGCAGCAAAAGGGTGTGCTGTACACCTCAGTTTGCCATCCTTCAAATTAAACCCAAGGACCCATCTGCCTGCAATGCAGCAAAGGGGACTGCAGTACACCTGAGTGTGCCATCTTTTACATTAAACCATGGATCATCTGCCTGCAATGCATACCCTTTTGCTGGATTTCAGTCAGATGGGTCCTTTGTTTAATTTGAAGTATGACACACTCTGGTGTACAGCGTATCTGTTTGCTGCATTGCAGGCAATTGGGTCATTGTTTAATTTGAAGGATGGCACATGCAGGTTTACAGCATGCCTTTTTGCCGCATTGCAAGCATATTGATCCTTTGTTTAATTTGAAGGATGGCACACTCTGGTGTACAACACACCCTTTTTCTGCATTGCAGGCAGATGGGTACTTGGTTTAATTTAGAGGGTGGCACATTCAGGTGTATAGCACACCATTTTGCAGCATTGCAGGCAGATGGGTCGATGGTTTAATGTGAATGATGGCACACTCAGGTGTACAGCACACCCTTTTGCTGCATTTAAGTCAGATGGGTCCTTGGTTTAATTTGAAGGATGGCACACTCAGGTGTACAGCACATCCTTTTGCAGCACTGCAGGCAGATGGGTTCTTGGTTTTATTTGAAGTATGTTACACTCAGGTGTACAGCATACCCTTTTGCTGCATTGCAGGCAGATGGGTCCTTGGTTTAATGTGAAGGATGACACACTCAGGTGTACAGTACACCCTTTTGCTTCATTGCAGGCAGATGGGTCATTGGTTTAATGTGAAGGATTGCACACTCAGGTTTACAACACCCTTTTGCTGAATTGCAGGCAGATGGGTCCTTGGTTTATTGTGAAGGATGGCACACTCAGGTGTACAGCACACCATTTTGTTGCATTGCAGGCAGATGGGTCCTTGGTTTTATTTGAAGTATGTTACACTCAGGTGTACAGCACACCCTTTTGCTGCATTGCAGGCAGATGGGTCCTTGGTTTAATTTGTAGGATGGCACACTCAGTACACCCTTTTGCTGCATTGCAGGCAGATGGGTCCTTAGTTTATTGTGAAGGATGGCACACTTAGGAGTACAGCACAGCCCTTTGCTGCATTACAGGCAGATGGGTTTTTGGTTTAATGTGAAGGATGGCACTCTCAAGTGTACAGCACACTCTTTTGCTGCATTGTAGGCAGATGGGTCCTTGGTTTAATTTGAAGGATTGCACACTCAGGTTTACAGCACACCATTTTGCTGCATTTTAAGCAGATGGGTCCTTGGTTTAATTTGAAGGATGGCACACTCAGGTGTACAGCACACCCTTTTGCTGCATTGCAGGCAGATGGGTCCTTGGTTTAATTTGAATGATGGCGCACTCATGTGTACAGCACACCTTTTTCCTGCATTGCAGGCAGATGGGTCCTTGGTTTCATTTGAAGGATGGCACACTCAGGTGTACAGCACACCCTTTTGCTGCATTGCAGGCAGATGGGTCCTTGGTTTAATTTGAATGATGGCGCACTCATGTGTACAGCACACCCTTTTCCTGCATTGCAGGCAGATGGGTCCTTGGTTTCATTTGAAGGATGGCACACTCAGGTGTACAGCACACCCTTTTGCTGCATTGCAATATCAGTAATGAAAAAATAAATCTAAGCATATGTGGATGGAGCAGAACTCACAGCATTCCTGCCTTCCAGCATCAAATGTGAGTATGCTACTTGCTAAGCACTGATACTACTGAATACACACCTTCACATGCTCAAGTTATTAATAAATGAAATAATGCAACAGTGTTTTCATTCAATATCTTCTTTCAGAGAACAATATTTACATCCTTTCTCTTACAATGTTATAATTGCTATGCTTTTTTATGACGTATGTATGTATGAAAAATGCTTATTAAATTAAAATACACCGACTGATACTGCTTTTCAAATAATCCACTTCCTTAGGGCTATACCTGTTATGAGAAACTGTGACTTATGTTTCAGAAATGTTATTATACTGTAAAGACAGAGGATATAAAACATTGACTTTGCATTTCTTCAAGGCATG
The DNA here is from genome assembly GCF_019279795.1 of Protopterus annectens. Classification (NCBI taxonomy): domain Eukaryota; kingdom Metazoa; phylum Chordata; order Ceratodontiformes; family Protopteridae; genus Protopterus; species Protopterus annectens. The sequence goes on from NC_056725.1 coordinate 632,998,019, forward strand.
CAATCTTATACTTTTGGGAGACTTCCATATTTTTGTTATTGACATTTAATGTTTAAACCAATGTGTCAAACTCTTGATATACATGAAAACAGATTTCCCTGTCTCTGTTACACTGGATTGCAGGATTTGCTCTTAACTTAACCTATGCATGTGCAAAAGTATTAGAAAATTACTTTAAAATTACTACAAGTTGCAAGTACATGAAGCTGGAAGGTCAGCAAAATTTCATCTTTGTCAGGTGGTCATTTATCTTAGCTGGAAGACTGCAGAAGCACAAAAGCAAAGAAAGCGTGCCTCAAATTTTCTATTTATGTCTAGCAATGCATGAATGTTTGCTGAAGCAATAGGATTAAAATGTCCATGTGTGTTTTGTCTTGAAGAGAGTTAAACCTGATTAAAAAAACAGTGAATCAAAAGTAGAGTCAGATGTAAAATGTAGATCTTTGTTGTCACAATGCAATCATCCACATCACTCATAGCCTGTGACACAGAAGGCTATTCAGCATTTTGTGAATGCCACAGGCTACAAAGAGTAAGGCATGTTTCTTGTTGAAATGTTCTTTGGTTCCACGAGGTCAAGGGTCAGGAACCTATAGCTCTTTAGAAACATTCTTTTACTCTTCAAACATCTGACATCACACCAAAGATTTCACTGAACAGCATTCATTTCAGTGTGCTCAGTGCAACAAGACAAGTAAAAGATTTTTTTTCAAAAGGAAGAAGTGGTTTTAGAAGCTTTTATTCTGTAGAGTTGTTTAGAATAGCTTGTCACTCTGACTGTCATCTGAAAAGAATCCTAGAGGCTGTCTACAGTCCTGTCTTATGAAGTAATTTAATTCATGTCAGTCCCCCCCCCCCCCTCCACAGCTGCCACCAACAAGGAAAGGAAGCAATCCTGGTTTGAAAACAGTTGGAAAGCAATTGATTCTGTCTTAATCAGAGTACATTGGATGTTGTACATTCGATTATTTTTTTTGCCATTCTTGACCATTGTTAACTTTCATTTTTTTCTGTCAAAAAGGAGGAATTAATATTGACTGCATGACCACTTTTTTGAAATGCACACTACAACTTTAGTTGAATTATTGTATTACTTTTAGGCTCTGCAGTGAAGAACAATCCATTTTTGACTGAAACCTTTGCCAAGTGTAGAAATTATAATTTTTTGTGGGTGTATAATGTTAATAAGGTCAACAGAAAATGCCTTGTTTTGCAATATATTTCATTATCTGTCTTCACTTACTCCTGGACATGATCAAATTTAAAGGAGGTCCTCATTCTAGTCTTCATCTTTGACAGAAGGGCTACATTATTTTCTTATATGATGTAGCCAGCTGCCATAATAGAATATAGACCTTAGCCACACTTTCATAAAGCAGATTTACAACAAAATGCAAGAAGTAATGATGCCTAGGCAAATCAGATCATGTGCTTTATAAAAGCAGAGCATTTGGCTTCCTACCTTCCAATGAATCACCTTATTTTGAGCAGCACTTGAAACTATGAATAGAAAAACATAAGACTGCACCATCCAATGTCAAGACCACTACAGATGAAGTATAAGAATATAGCGTGAGTTTGCTGGCTACTTTCTAGTGTATTGGTGCTGAGCATTCCTTGAGAATAATCAAGCCTGTGTGCAGGTTTTATTTTTATTTATATATTTTGTGCTTTAGTTGCAACCCCTTCCAGTTCGATATTCTGATCATAATATTTATTTATTTATTTACTTGGTGTATGTAGGTGTTTTTGTAGAGTATATTATTGGAGGTTTTGTGCCACATGTTGGGATTTGATGTCACTGTTGCATTTCTTCATCTTCTTTCTAAGTCAGAGTACACAATACATGGTTTCCATCAGTAAATCAAGCTGAGCTGGTAGTGTAGCCTTATGTCTTTCCCATCATACTTCAGTGTTCTGTTTTCGTTACTTGAAGACTGTCACCAGTATGAACATTTGACACTGTCTAGATGACAAAATGCTGCTCAATGTAAGGTGATTCAAGTAGAATACAGGTTATAAGGTATGACTATTCATAGCTGCTAACGTGACATAATAAATCATTGAAGCTGGTAGTTGTACTTCATAGTAATGCCAGGAAATGTTTTGGTTTTAAATTCAGTGTCCAAGTCTAGCACTATGGGCACACTGTAAAACGTACAGGGCATCTCATTGTGCTCCTTAAGGCTTATTATTCTGGTGGACTTAGCCTTAAGACTCAGGGTATTTTGTGCTGTTGAGCTGCTCTGACTCTTTAACATGCCTCTGTGCAGCCTAGGACTAACAAGCACTGATTGCTATTCTGGTGGACCCACCCCAAAGGCTTCTGCAATTGCTTTGGCATGGAGTGTTTAGGTATATATCCTACTGCTTGCTTTTGTGTCTATTCTACTGTTTTACTGTTGTACTCCATAGAATTTTCCCTATTTTCACTAATTTATTTTCTTACAGTTAAAGGTTCTTGTGGCATCGCCCCTAGCTATACCCAATACTTCTTCCACCATCCTTTTATTGTGCACTTTGCTGTTTGTTATTTAATTTAACAACATGGTCTGCTATTACAGTTTACTTTAACATCTTGGTACATTACTTTCTTCGACAATATAGTCACCTTCTACATGTTTTACATATACCTATATGCACTCAAGCCTTTTTCTGTGTACTTTTCTAACCCATCCTGCATCCCTGCATCTCACACAGACTTCTTTACATGCTCACTCTCTGTTTTCATGTTTTCTTTACCTTTATGACACTCCTTCTGTTTACATATAGTATCTGTAGCACCCAAGGCTTTTTCTGTCAACTGCTCTGTGCCATCTTGTTCCTCCACATTTTGCATGCAATTCTTTAAGCAGTTAATGTCTGATTTTTTGAATTATTTGTCTTTCTCATACTCCTTTCACTGCATATCCATTGTTCATTTTATTTATTAATACTTTTCTTACTGGATACTTTAACATGCCCTGGTATAACAAGGGTCTGACCAGCACTAATTACTATTATGATTAACCCACTCCAAAGTCTCCTTGCATTGCTGTGCTCTGGAGTTGTTAGGTACAAATCCTGCTGTTGGCTTTTGTGGTCGTTCAACTGCTTTACTCTTACACTGTATATAGTTTCATCATGTTTGCTAATTTATTGTCTATCTCTCCTGACTATGTCCTGTACTTCTGCCAGACTCACATTATTGTGTGATTTGCTGGTTATTACTTAATTTAACAGTGCAGTGTGCTACTACAGGTTTACTTTCAAGTCTTAGTAGGTTTCATTATACTACAATAGAGTTGCAATCCACTTTTATAGAGATACTGGCTTACATATACACCCCACTGCATAGCCCATCTGTCTCATTACTGATTAACACCAGTTAATATTAGAGGTGGAAGGTGTGTCCTACTTTGTTTCTCACCCCCACCCACACCATAGACACCCATCCCCCATACAACATTTATATAGTTATAATCTTTCATCGTGCATACACCATATACCCTCTCAATTATATACAAATTGCAACATGCGCCAGCTATTACATATTTTGATTATGACATATCTAGCAGAAGCTTTCTTAAATTTTACATCATGCAAGTTTTCAACACTTCACTCGGACATATTCGTCATGATGCAGTTACTTTAATAATCACATCTTACTGTACTTACAAATTATATTAATAAAAAAGAATATAACATTGTATTGAGCTACCTCCATCACACACAGCAACACTCTCCGATATCTTTTCCACATCTAACCTAACCACTAAAACACTTAAATCGCAATACTCCCTACAATGATCAAAGCTTTTTTTTCACACTATTACTCCATAAACAAATCTTAGTAAATATGAAACCTATATATCATCACCATATTTTATAATCAAATTCAAAATTATCATTATTACTACTGCCTCACAGCCATCAGTCTTTACTACTTCAACAGATAATTCAACTATTCAAACACCAAGTCTCAAATGACAACACTAAAGCTATGTCCTGCAACTTGCAGCTGTACACTATAACATTCCAGGTTTGCACCCTATAATTCCCCTGTACTGACCACTATTGGCTAATAAAACAGAGTACTGTCACACTGTTTTTGCCACGTAATCCATCCTAATAGCAAATCACTATATTTACATATTATAACACTACCATTACTAGGGCAGCCACAGTGGTGCAGTGGTTAGCATTGTCACCTCACAGCCAGAGGTTCCCTGGTTTGATCCTTGGCTGGGCTGCCTTCTGTGTGGAGTCTGCATATCCTCCCTGTGGTCACATGGGTTTCCTCCGGGTGCCTCCCAAATACATGCTGTAGGTGGATTGGACACTCTAAATTGGCCCTAGGTGTGAGTGCATATGTGTGTGCCTTCTGTGGAAGGTTGGGCACCGAGCTGGCAACTCAACAATGTAAAACTCCACTGGCAATCATGAGCGGACAGGTGATCCACTGTGGTGACCCCTCACTGGGAAAAGCCAAAAGAAGAAGATAACACTACCAATACTCCTTTTTGCAGGTGACACTGGGATAAATGCTGGCCCCTTGTCTAGAAAGATTAACCCTATCACTTCTGAATTATTACTACAAGAAGAATGAACAATAAAATTACTCAGTTTGAAGCCTGGATATCTTAGTATAACTCACAAATAGCAGCAATCTCAAGTAACCTAACTCAAGCCACATGTACAAGCTAGACACAAAATTAAGTATCTCTGGCTATTCTGTCTGCAGAAAAGACAAACAAAGAAAAGGACAGGTAGTGTCTTCATAATGATATAAAAAGGCATTATCCACATAATTCCATACCAGCTAACCTAATCGTTTAATCAACCTAGAATCATTTCTTACAGTCTTTACAGTAGAACATAACATGCAATTATGTGTGTGATGTGAACATTTACATCCCACACATTGTTCAATGCTCCTTCCAATAGCATTAAACTGCTTCCAAGATGGCAGTAGAAGTGAATTGACACTATTAGGTGACTATAATGTATATTTATCAGATCATACTGAATAAAAGCATAAATATTGTATCCAGACTATACACTTTACTTAACTAATACAGTCACCAACACAAACGGATATACAGAGTAATGTCAGCAGACTAGACTTTAACCAAATTTCAACACAACTTCATCAAACGTAGTGTTCTTCTAAATAATCTTAGCAATCACAGCCCAAATTCTACAATATAGAAAAAGAAATATCTACCTTTTCAACTCAAAACAATTACTACAAGAAACTGGAACTAAGTATTAATTTACAAAATACTTGACATATATGCAGTAATCTTGTCTTTTCTATCTCACAGAAAAGCCAACAGATGATGCTGTTATAAATTTTGATAATGCATTGTTATTATTACTTGACAAGTAGCTCCAATCAGAATTATGTGAGTAAAATCTCATTCCCATAAGATGACACAACCACATGAGTGCTAATGAAACTTAAGGACACATCCTGGAAACTTTTTGCAATAAGTGTTTGGGTATTATAGCTGAATATGTTAGAGGTACTGAGAGGTATTTAAGGCAAGAGGCATGTTGTGCACCTATTTTTATTAAGTTTTAAAGGGTTTTAAGTGTTTTATATAGGGTATCCATATGTGGATACCCTATTTGTTTCTTTGAAAGAGTAGAAAAAGGAAGATAGGAAAAATTTGCAAAAGGGGAGACATTAAGAGGGAAACAAAGAAGGAATGCAACAAGAAGGTTATGCTGAAGGAGGGGGTACTATATTTTTGGTGGGAGATAGACCCCCTGTTTTTAAAATATTTTATATAAGAGGGTATTTCAAGTAATAAGTAGGTTAGAAGCTGTAGAAGAGAGGATTAGGGAAGGAGGGAGGTGAAGAGAAGTTAGGCACTGGAGGACAATCAATCCACAGGACCTCAAACATTTCCATTGCCTGATGATGTTGCAGCAAAGGATATCACTGTTGAGGAATGGACCAGTGGTCAACGCTGATGGGGTCAGTGAGTCTTGAACCCACTGAAGAGATCCTGGACTGGCTGAAGATGTCTTTGTACCACCCACTCCACCACATCCTCAGCCAAGTCCTGAACCTACAGTCTGTTAGGCTTGCCAGACTGTCACATGCCAGGATGCCTACAGGACTGAGCTATCACCCTGACCCTGTGAGGACATCCTTAGATGGGCAGATGGTGAGTACTCCCTGACCTGAGACAAACATGGTCGGGCTGCTCCAAGGGAGTCCGGACTTGTAGAAAAAAAAATAGATGAGAGAAAAAGGAAGAAAAAAGGGCAGACAAACTAATGTATAATTAAAATAATAAAAAAAGAGAGAGAGGGAGGTTAGAGACACAAACAAGAACTGGAGATAATAAATTCACTCATAGTGTGATAAATCACTGCAATCTTTTTTAAGATTAATTGCTTATTTTTATTAAATCTTTATTCAAAAAACAAAATGGAAAATGATACTGGAAACCAGTAAACATACATAGTGGTTATTTTCACATTTGCAGTCTAGTGATACCAATGAGATAAGCTGATCTAACATAAGAAATGGTAATATATGTAATATTTCAGGATGATATGGATTGTGATGCAGCTGTGCAGTGAAAGCAGTCTGCTTCTTTTATATTTTTTGTGTATCAATTACTTCTGCATTTATATTTGCAAAATAAGTAAAACATAGAAAAAAACATTTCTTACTTAAGAATTCTTTTGAAATGGAAATATTTCTTTTCTTTCCATACTCATGAACACCCTCAGTCAGTCTTTTAGCCACCTGTACTCCTGAGCATTACTGTATGCGGCCTCTTCCTCTGCTGCACAAAGAAGACATTTAATAATCAGCACGACACTGAAGTTATTCTCATTCATGCTTAAAATGCATGCTTACTTCTGTACACATTTCTACTGACTCTTGTTATATGCTTTCATTTAAGTAGGAAAGTAGCAAAGCACAGTTATTCATAAAGTCATTGTAGTTAATCCATCTATACTAATAAGTATTTCTTTACTGCAAGTTGAACTAGAAGGACGGCATAAATTCCTTCAAATTGTTATATGTTTATGCCTGTGTACAGATTGTCTCTTTGGGGGATGGGTACTTTCTGCAGTCTTTGCATTCTTTACTTACAGTTTTAAGCAATATCATGCAAAGTTGTTCTAACGTCCACACTAATATGCTCCACTGAAAGAGACAAGGTATGCACATACATGAAATGTTAACAGTTGAAAGCAAGTAATGACATAGCTCCAGTTCAACTTACAGTAAACAAAAAATATTTTCTGTAAGTTCAACTTAACAGTAAACAAAAAATATTTACTGTTACAGATAGATGCACTTAAATATTTCATGGCAATGTGTGCTTTGAGAATTAGTTGCTTAATAAACGTACACGTCTAAGGGGATTATGTAGACATGTATACAGAAATAAGCAAACAGTATATTTCTCAGCATCGTCTGAGCTGATTCTTCACTTGCTACTTTAATCTACACCTACACTCTGCCTAGAGTCTGGTGCCTGAGTTCAGCCATTTTGTATGTACAGTTAATATTGCAGAATAAATTAGCTTACATAAATATCATATTACAAAATACTTTGTGACCTACACAAACTGACTTTTTTTTTCTAAAAAATGTCTAACTGTAGTACAGCTAATTACTAAGCTAATACCTACAGTATATGAAATTATGCACAACGCAAATACGTTTTTTTCATTTCTTTATTAATACATACATATATATATATATATATATATATATATATATATATATATATAGTGAGAGAGAGAGAGTTCTGTACTATATCACTTATATATATATATATATATATATATATATATATATCTGTACATACGCGTGTGTGTGTGTGTGTGTGTGTGTGTGTGTGTGTGTGTATATATATATATATATATATATATATATATATATATATATATATATATAAATAGATAGATATTGTGACTACCCTCCACTGGACCAGTAATCAAGGAGCTTCAATCCTTACCACTGGCAACAGTGGGGGACTTTCACTGAGAGAATGACAGATACACATACACAGTATTTCTGGATGCAGCTTTCTGCATCAAGAGCAATTTCTGTTAAGAGCACACAGGGACTACAGTCAGTCTGGGGCTGGTTTCTCCCTCTTTTTCAAGATCCGGAAAAAGACTCCCCACTGGCTAGCTATAGAGTTGAGATTGCAGCTCAATGACAATGCTAAGACCTCCAGCACTCTCTCTTTCCAAACAGTGCATTGCATCCCTGCCCGAGTAGCTGACACACACACTCTTTGAGATTTGATTTACCCACACTCACCTGGAAAGGCTGGCACAGGTTTATTAGCTATACGCCCTTCTTCCCAGACTAGAAAGAAGTTTCCAGCGCCATCACTCACTTCATATCAGCTACTTTAAGGCCCTTAAGAAAGTGTGTCTAATCTTAGTCTGAAATATTGATACTAATTCAAATGGTAGTTTGACCAAGAGCAGGGTTGTTAGGAATGGCCCACACAGTGTCATCAAATAAACATGCAAGCACTCTCAAAACTCAAATATCTTTACACAAATCAGCCACAATGAAAGGTTTAAATATATTTAGTAATAAGTAATAAAAGAACAAGACAATACTAAATATATCTTCACAGTAATATCAGCGTTCAAAACCACAGGAAATATTTAAAACAACATTGCAGGAAAGTCTCAAATAAATAAAGAAAAATATCTAAACTAAGGTTCCCTATATTCCTGAGAGTATCTAAGAGAGTTATACTGTTTACTAGAAACATACTTCATTAGAGCAAGGCAGATGTGGTGAATGTTTTTTCTTGTTTTTGTTGTCAGGCCCGAGAATGCAGAATGATCTGTCTTACCACGAGACTTCTCAAATTAATTTCTAAAATATTACTGTTGGGATAGCTTGCAGAATGACATAATTTCTTTTCATCTGACTTCTAGTTCCCAGGTGAAACCCATACTGCTGGAAGCTAGCAGTATTTAGCATCTGCCTGTAAAAATACATAGACAAGGGTTTTTGCTCAGATCTTTGGCAGATGCTGGAAGTCATAAAACAATTGCATTCCTCTACATTTCAAGACTAGTAATTAGTTCCCCAATACAGAAAGCTTCCTAGTTCAGACTTTGTGTCTTGCTGCATTGAGAACTGAAGGATACAATATTTTATGGCCTAGCCTATACATTATATAATTTCAGATATTTTTGTAAAATTTGCTGGACTGAGGTTAACGCTCCAGTTTCCTCTGTTAACATATATATTTAAACAGTTATAATCATGCATGTATATTTCTGCTCTCTTCCAGTAGAGCACATTGTGGATACATTTTAAATACAGCACTTTACAAAATACCCTTTCAGCACAAACATCTGTACAGAGCAGTTTGATATGCACATGACATAAAGTTCTAATACATTTGTAACACAAGCATCTTATATGACATACAGTTCTAATACATTTGTTAACACCAGCATCCTGTTTTCCCGGTTAGGGGTCGCCACAGCAAAACTCTGGCCCGCTAATGATTGGCAGTAGATTTTTTTTTACGTACAGAGTTGCCAGCCCTGACGCACAACCTTCAATGAAGGTATGCCCATTCATGCATGTCTCCACACAGAAGACGCTTTAGCTGAGAATCGAACAGGACAACGTCTTACTGTGAGGCGACAACGCTACCGCAGCACCACCACCGCAGTTATATATACACATATATATTTATTCATATATATATATATATGTACAGAGACAGAGTGAAAGATATATGTATATATATATATATATATATATATATATATATATATATATATATATATAATGTGATATATATATATATATATATATATATATATATATATATATATATATATATATATATATGTAGCATTACTAAAACATATACACACAAAAGTATGTTTATATATAAACATGCCATATTTGTATACAGAAGTATTTCTGTCTACAGATATGTTTATTACAAGTCATAACTTTGGCTGAAATATAGCTACATATTTGCATGCAGTATTTCTCTAGTATGGGTTTTAATCCTATTTTTATTTATTTATTTTTATTTATTTATTTACATTTGTTTTCCAGGAGTGTCCACTGGGCTGGAATGAGCCTGTTTTCAGTGCAGGCCTGGGGAGACAAGCTCAAAAAGATATGCAAGTACATTCAGTTCATTACAAATTGCATTAACAAAGCAACAGTTAGCTACAACAGAGATAAAAAATATTTACAAATGAGATGAAGAAGTTTAACAGTAAGACGTGGCTCATATCATTGCATAAACATCAATTGAGAAGAAGTGAACAATAACTATATACAATGCATTGACAGTGTGTAGTAAAATAGAGATGTCTAACAAGGACATGGGCAGTGGATGAAGAAGAAGAAAAGAAAGAAGGAAAATAAATAGGTGAGGTTTTGTGTTACAGATGTAAAAAATGGATACAGATAAGTGTGAGAGATGACAGTGTGCGAAGGGTCAGGTTATATGGGGTGTGAAGCAGGAGCATTGCCAGTGGGTAGATAGGTGAAGGTGAAGGACATTTTTGAAGGAGTTAGCATCCTGGCAACAGAGAACTGAAAGAAGCGACCACTTTCCAGATTTAAGTATTTTTTGGCTTTTTTTATCTGCATTGTCCTCTCTGGCTTTCATTTAACTAGCTATAACTGTTTTTGTGTCTATCTGCTGATTTCTGAAGTATCTGCACTTAAAAGTAGCATTTTGGTCGACTATGGTCGATTAATACTGTTTTTTTGTTAATTTAACTGCTGAGGCTGCCCACTAAAGTGTGCTAGCCTGTGTAAATCGATTTTACTGTTTGCTTAATTGCATTTCTGTGTGCTTTCCTGAAAAAACAAAAAAAAAAATACTCCTTGTTTTCCCGCCTTTGCTCGACTAGTTTGGACCAGTATACGGGCTTTGCTGTATTCTGGGCTGTGTGTAGTTCCTGTGTTGGCCATTGCCTTGCTTGGATAGAAGGAAGTTTCTGGGCTCACCAGTGGTAGTGGGGAGCCTTGAGCAGCCTGTCTGTCCCTGGGGGAAGTGACCTCAGCACTTGAGCTGTAAATTATTGGTTGCTTTGGACCATTTCTAGCTCTTTTCAAGTTCCCTGTATAAAAATCCGCCTCAGGCGTTTATGGTTGGGCGATAGCACAGCAGCGGTTATACAGGTTTAAACTATTTCTGGCTCCGCCAAGTCTGCTCTTCAATTTTTCACTTAAAAAGCTCTACTCAGTCTATTTAACTGTATATATTAGCACTTGTTTTCGAGACTTCTAGTCTTAGCAAGCACTCTTATAATAAAGTAAGCACTCTTATACTAAAGTAAGCACTACAGCCATCCACTACCCCCTGTGATTACCCACTTCCCTTAAAGGCACAGCACTCCTTATAATATTCTAGTATGTCGAGTGGTGGACCACTAGCATCCTCTCTTGTTCAGCTGGTTAACCTGGGAATCTTAAGACAATGTTACAATTGTCTCATGTACACAGACAACCCTCTCCTCCTTCCTACTAACACAAATACTTGTGAGAGATGCAACTATATAGCCAGACTGGAGGCTGAACTCTCTCAACTCAGGACTGGTAAGACCAGACAGGAGGAGAAGGTACCCACACCCGAAGCAAAACCGGTCACACATAAAACCACCACCACTACAAACCAAACACATAAGAACACAAAGTCATACTCGGAGGCTCTTATAAAAAACTTACCAAAACAACAGAGGCCTCCAAAGCAGACACCCAGAAATACACCCCCACAAAACGTAACACCTACAACACATACCTCAAACAACAGGTGTGTCATACAATCACAGCCCCTAAGGCAAAACACTATGCCAGAGACATTAGTAATAGGTGACTCTATAGTCAGACACACCGACGTTCCACTTACCAGGCTGAATAAGGAGAGGGTAACGGTGAGCTGCCTATCGGGAGCTAGGATCCGCCACATTACACACGCACTCAGGTCACTCCAAAGCAAGTACAAGTATGATGCAGTCATTGTCCATGCTGGTGTGAATGACCTGAACGCACCTCCCTGGACTACATGAAAAGAGACATTGAGGAGCTCTCCGATTATGTAGCCCAGACTGGTATTACCCTGACCCTGAGCAGCATCCTGGCTTCACCAAGAATGATGCCTCAGTACAAAGACAAAATGATCAGTTTTAACAATTGGCTTAATCACTGGTGTCATTCTAGGGGGATCCAATGTCTGTCAGCCTGGGATGACATGCTGGACAAGCCACGTTGCTTCGCAAGGGATGGCTTGCACCTGTCACCACTGGGCTTCCGGATACTGGCCAAGGCTCTTGCCACCCCCAAAGTGCCTTTTTTAGGCAATGCTCAAAAGACAAATCAACCTCCGTAAAAAACAAAAATGGAAAAAAATTAAGGGTAATGCTGCGCTCAACGCCAGAAGTCTAAATCTCAAGATGCAGGCACTCAAAGCACTTCTCAGTATGGAGAACGTCGATGTCTGTGCAGTAACTGAAACCTGGTTCAAGGCTCCTGAGAGCACTCCAGTGCTACCAGGCTATACCTCATATCATGCTTTTCGGCCTCAAGTTCCAGGCCGAACCACAAAGGAGGGGAGGTCCATTTTCATAAAGGACACCTACACCTCTCGATTGGTGGCTACCCATGAAGCATCAGAAACCATACAAGTTTTACTCACCATAGGCAAAACTGCCATACAACTGGTCGCATGTTATAGAACACCCTCCCAATCCCAGGAATCCCATCAAGCATTCCTGAAAACACTGGAGGATATGAATGTCACACCAAACACCATCATATTGGGTGACTTCAACTACCCCAACATAGACTGGGCCCACTATTCTAGCCCTAACACCCTAGCCCAAAGATTCCTGGAATTCATTAACTCAAATGCTATGGAGCAACTGGTCACTTCTCCTACGAGGAGAGATAATATACTTGACCTGATTATCACAAACATGGGGTCCAAATGCTCCGCACCGGATATAAACCCCTCACTAGTAAGATCTGACCATAAACTGATCACGTTGGATGTACATATCCCACCCCCACCCCCAGAACAAAAGGCTACGGTGAAAAATTTTTCAAAAGCTGACTTTACACTCCTTAAGTCAGAAATGATATCCTTTAAGCCTACTGGGTTAATGGAAACCACATCCCAAAATGCTGAATCCTACACAACAGCCTTCTACGGACATCTCCAAGAATGCATGGATTAAGCAATCCCAACTAAAACAAGACCCTCTCCACCAAGGGAAAACGCCCGGTTTGGTGGACCCCGGCTATAAACAAACTATACAACAAAAGAAGGAAGCTACTGCAGGACAAAGCCAAATCCCACAAGGGAAAGGCTTCCCTGATCAGCACAAGTAAAAAACTACGTTCTCTCATAAAAACATCTAAAGCCAACTTTGAGAGAAAGATTGCCAAGGATATCAAAGACAATCACAAGGCCTTCTTCAATTAACCTTGGGAGGAAATTCTCAGATATGCTCTGAGTTGGTACACAACGACAAAAAATTCACTGACCCTACCGACATTGCCAATATTCTGGCAGATAGGTTCAGTGCAAATTTCTCCCCTCCCTCACCCCCTAAAGATGTAGTAATTATCCCTGCTGAATGTAACCTACCTGTCATCTCAGACATACAGGTGAAATCAGCACTCAACAAAGCAAAAAACACAGCATCTATGGGACCCGATGGTATCCCCGGTTGCGTGTTACGTGAACTTCAAGATGAACTAAACCCGCACCTAAAAACGCTATTCAGTCTTAGCCTCACTACAGGATATGTACCTGAACACTGGCGCACAGCAACAGTGGTCCCACTCCACAAAGGGGGAAATTCTACTGACCCTGGTAACTACCGCCCCATAAGTCTGACCAGCCTGGTCTGCAAGGCTATGGAAAGAATCATCATGGAACTCATAAATGGCGATATTGGAGATCTGCAGACCCTTGATCCCACCCAGTTCGGTTTTGTAAAAGGCAGATCCTGCCTCTTAAACCTGGTTGACTTCTTCGAGACAGTCACTAGTGCCATCGACGAGGGCAAGGCTGTCCATACTGCCTACTTGGACTTGGCTAAAGCCTTTGACGTGATACCACACTCTGGCATCATAGACAAGCTCAGCAGCCTAAATGTAAATCCATATGTCACAAGATGGGTAGCAAACTGGCTAAAAAACAGAACCCATAAGGTCAAAATTGCTGGAGCCATGTCAGACTCAAAACCAGTCACGAGTGGTGTCCCACAGGGCTCAGTCTTGGGACCACTCTTATTCGGCATTTACTTCTCGGATGTGAAAGCAAATATGGGAGGATTATGGTTGACAAAGTTTGCAGATGACTGCAAACTGGGTGCCATAGTTGATTCACCTGCTGACACACACATCCTACAGAAAGGTCTCACTGAAACGGACAACTGGTGCCGGAATCATGGCCTCAAACTTAACGCCAAAAAATGTATAGTCATCCCCTTTGGGAAACAGAAAGTACCCACAAATTATCACATAGACAATAACCCACTGAGTATGGAAGAAGTAATCAGAGACCTGGGGACTCAAGTCGATAGTGACCTCTCCTTTGACAACCATGTTGCCAAAGTGGTCAGAAAGACATTCTACCTTGCCCATCTCATCATGAAGGGATTCTCATCCAGATCAAAGGAGGTCATTGTACCTCTATATTCCTCCCTTGTCAGGCCCATGATTGAATATAATGCTCCATTTGGGATGTATCTCACCCGGCACATGCAACAACTGGAAAGACCCCAGAAGTACCTCACCAAGAGGATCATGAGTCTCAAACATGTGCCTTATCCAGCTAGATTAAAGAAACTCCAGCTCTATTCAGTAGCATACCGCCTGCTCAGAGGTGATTTGTGCCTAACATATAGGGCCATGTCCAACCAAGAACTGATGGACATGCTCCATCTCAAAAATCCAGATCCACCAGAACCACGCGAAGCTAAAGATTTCAACCTCTGCACAAATATGAATAAAACATGCTGGAGGGATAGATTCATAACACAGAGGTTACCCGTACTCTGGAACAAAATCCCAGTTCATGTGAGACAGAGCCCTTCATTGGCACTGTTCAAGAAAAATCTCAATGCATGGATGGGAGATCGTAAGTTTACCCCGGGAGTCACCTCAGTGTCACTACTAGACAGAGGTATAGTTTACTAAATAATGGGGTCCCACATGTGTCACTACTAGAGAGGCGCAACTATATATCACGGGTATGGCGTAAGCCACATCATTGTTGGCTAGGCTTGTAAATGCCCCAGGGCAGATAGCCTAGTACACTACTATGAAACTATGAAACTATGAGTGCTGATGGGAGTGAGTTCCAGAGTCTGACAATGCAGAATGAGTACAGTGTTTGGCCATTTGGGAGAGTGGGTTTTTGGGCGAGCAGTGAGGTCTCATTTTTTTTATCTAAGGGGTCTGTTTTGGTGGTATTGAGTTAGAGTGAAGGAAAGGGATGGACAGGCAAGAGGTTTATAGATTATTTTATAAGCTAAAGTATTCATGAATGACAGGAGATCATAAGATGATTTATAAGATTTAAGAAGATGTACAAACATTTACTACAGAAATTTGGCCTTCTTGCCATCACCTGGTCTACCCATTCAGCCAGTCGGTCCAGCCTATACCTCTGTGGTCATTGCATCTGTGCTTTGCACATAAGCTGTAACATTACTTTTGGTTTTGGTTAATGGTTACTCACCTATATGATTTCTGGAAAGCATATCAGCAGGAATAATGTGAAAACCTAGAACGTATTATTGCTTTTGAGCCGAACTTTGTTAAACATATCAACAGTCTGTGGTAGATGAGAGGTGGCACTTTGTTTGTAGCTGGAAATTCTTGAAATTTTTTTTTTCAATAATAAATCTTTATTATTTTACCAATTGTTCATACAACATTAAAGAAAAAAGAAAAATAAATAATTCCCAAATAATACTTCTAACAACAATACTACAATATATATATATACACTATTTACATGAATGCTTCCATCTGTTAACCAAGATCAAAAAAAAAAAAAAAAGAAAAAAATAGGGGGAACATTTGACAGAGATTATCCACAGGTCTAATATCATTGTAACGGATTATTACTACTAACTTTCATTTTAAGGTATATATGTCCAGGGGTTAAACTGGATTTCGACATTAAGCCAATACAATATTGAAAATTTGCTCCCATACTTTCGGATTATTTATATTTTTTCTATGATCCTTGATTAATAATTTGTGGGCTAATATATGTTTCATCACTAAACTTTTGAAGTTGTCCCATGAAGTTTGGGATGGATTCAACCAATTTGTAGCTATATAAAGTTTCATTAACAAAAAGATATTTATAAGTATGGTCATTTGGGATCTATCCAAATTATTAGGAGGGATATGTAAGATCATAAATTCCCAAGAAAATGTAGAATTTTGGTAACCCATCTTTTGTAGTTGAATTTTTAAAGAGTTCCAAAGTTTATATACACATTTACAGCTCCAGAACATGTGTAAGAGGTCAGTTTGGTCTTTACAGTATGGACATTTAGGAGAGTTTTTAGAGTTGAATTTATGCAAGCTAAGACGTGTGTAGTAGGCATTATTTAGTATCATCAGTTGGGTAAATGTTAACTTTTGAAGAGAAATTGATTTTATTGTTAAGTTAATTGCTTTTAATATTTTATTTTCTTCTATCAATGGTATTTTTTCTTTCCAATATTTTGACAAGAGTATTTGATTTTGGTATTTCAAATCTTTTACCAGTTTACTTGTAGAAGTTATAAATTTGGTATCCTGTAGAAGAGTTTGCCATAAATTTGAACATTTAGTTAAAGCATCATCATTAATTTTAAAGTTTCTGGAGTAACTTATGGAAAGATCCTTTAACTGTCTCAGTATGATTAAATAAGATTTAGGGAAAAATTGAGATATGGGTACATATCAAGTAAAGTTAAATTAACTATAAGTGGAGACTTTTTAAGATCTATTAATTGATTATTGATTTTCAGGTTCGGATTCTTATGAAAGGGTTGAAAAGTCATCATATGTTGAATGAGTTTTAATGATTGAAAAAGATTTTGTATCAATATTATATATACTTTAATGTGTTCCATTATAGCATATGATTTAAACGTGTCTTTACTTAAAAAGGGTAATGATTTAGGATTGATATTCAAACTTACATGTTTGTAATTCAAAATCAACCACTTAGGTGACCATTTATTACTAGATATCTCATAGTTAGCAATTCTTAAAATTCTATTAGAATTTATTATTAAATAGTATATTTCAAAATTAGGAAACTCTAGCCCTCCTTTATTTTTCAGAGTCATCAATTTATCGTATGATATTCTAGTTTTCCTAGGTTCCCATATAAATTTAGCCGATTCCGTATGAATTTGTTTAAAGAATTTCTTAGGGATTAAAACTTGCATAGCTCTAAAGATGTATAATATTCTGGGCAGTACATTCATTTTAATAATTGAAACCTTTGCCATTAATGGTAATTTCAAATTATTCCATCTTCTTAAGTCAGATAATATATGATCCCAAAGCAGCTTAACATTATTGATATAAAAATCTTTGTTATCTGTGGAAAAAATAATACCCAAATATTTTATTTTATCTTCAGATTTTACTTGTCTTACCAGTGGTAAAAGTGAAAAGGGTTTCGGCATTTTTAAAGGGAATAAATTGTTTTTTTTAAGGTTTATTTTGTAGTTGGATATCTCTGCAAAGTCATCCACAGCTTTTAATATTTTTTTGGTGTCTGAAACTGGTGTCATACAATAAATGTTGAGGTCATCGGCAAAGGCCGCCATAGATATTTTAGTACCATAAATTATTGGGGCATTGTGGTATATATTTTGTTTAATATGTAAAAATAATGGTTCTAGGTATACATTGAATAACATAGGAGATAAAGGACAGCCCTGAAGAGTTCCATTTTTAATTTGTATTCTTTCAGAAAAGTTTTTATTAATATATAAAGTTGTAGAAATTCTTGAAATTCTAATATGTATCTGGTGTACTTTTCACTCATATACTTGTAAGCATACCATTTATTCTCTTAGTGCAATAATTCTGGACAAAATCAAAAATAATGAAGGGGAGACAAACGCCCAGTATCAGAGACAGATATCAAGTATTGCTCTTGTAAACTTAAAAAGTTGCTAGAATAACAGGTTTTAAATTAGCATGCTTTTCCTGAATAATGCAAAGTCTGATAATCATATGTCTGCCATTATTTAGTGGCTGTGATCCTAGAATTATTGCCAGAAATCCACACATTTTATGAGGGGGTAACCAAAAATAAGTGATAAAATCTAGACATTTGGTGAAATTATGGACAGTCGAGAAGCATGATTGCAAAGCATTATTTTTTAGTTTGAGAGTATCTCTGCTCAACATATTTTACCCACCAGGAGAAATAGGCTATGGGATGTACCCCTTATACATCCCACTGGAGTAATAGTACACCTCAACCAAAGCTACTGGAAGCTCCACTCACTATTGTCCACTTAGTGACATCATAGTATGCTAGCACTGGAGTTATTGAACGCATTTATTTTATTTGGGTGAATGCTTGGGCTTGACCATGTCCCCAACACTATGGCACATTCTTCTTTAACAAATTTGTTAAAGGATGGAGGAATGTAAAAAAAAAAGTCTGGTGCAGAATTGCCCAAATAGCTGATCATGTCTAGGGCTTGTCTCAGTTCAGTTGCACAGGATGGCTCTTATCACTCAGCCATTGTTCAGACTTTGTTTCTATATTGTTTGTTATTACTAACTCAGATATTGTGCCAAAATACTGAAACTCAGTCTTTCTAATGCACCATTTGTATTTATGAAGCTTAAGACTTGAATTACTCATTGTTTGCTGCATGGCCTCTAACTTTGAATCGTGTATTTGCTTCTCTGGACCAAATGCCAGGGTGTTATCCATAGAACAACTAAAAGACTTATTTGAGTGCCAAGCCATTCAGAGCTTTACTGCTGTTGAACAGTATACTACTCTGATGTTCTTGGGGATCGACAATCGGCTTGTGCTGTTTCTTTTCTGGCAGATAAGTTCTCTTTGGGGAAAAACACTTCCATTCAATTATTTTAGTTGATTATTTTTACTTTCCTCTTCGGGTAAATTATTTTAAATCTAGAAGTTTGTATTTTAATGGACTGTCACATGTATCTCACTTTTGAATGAGAGAACTTATTTTTCCTGTCAGTTTAAAAGTTGTTTAAAGTATTAAAAACAAATGGTTTTACAGATAAATTGTTTGTTTTTTTTACATTTTGTGGCTAGCAAGTGTTTTAAAATGCTTTTTATTATGTTCTTAAGCAAAAAATGTGACTTTTAAAGATGTTACATTTGTACAGGCTTTTGCTGTTTGTTTTCCCTGAGAAAGAGGCACCATTTACAGCTTAACCATGGAACAAACAGTCAATCCCAAGGTTGGTGCTTCTTCCATACACAACAAGAATAAGTTAACCAAACAGCCTTTGCCACCTCAGCAGGCTAACAATTTGCTTAAGCTGCAGGTGGGTGACTCTCCTGTCATCATTTGTTGTACCTCAGACCAATCACCTTTAACCCAGATCCCTCTGGTGTATCACCTGCAGCCTGTATGGACCAGGGGTTAGCTACATCCAATGCAGCTGCTGAGTTATCCTCGGCAGGCAAGAGAGAACCACTCTTGTTGATCCTGGGAGAGGGAATGGGGAAGACTTTCCTGTTTTGTCAGAATGTTAAAGCCATCCCTGGGGAAGCTGCTGCTGCTGCCATTAATAACACAGCTGTCCTCATTTTTTTCTGTCAAAAAGAAACAGAAAACTAAACATGTATGTACACAACCTCAAGTTTCCTTAGACAGGAGTACTTTACTGGGTATGGCTCAGGGTTTTATTCAGACTTTTGGTCCTGCTTATTTGTTACTTTCTGGTAATAGGAAGAAGCATACCTCCTTTCCTGAAAAGACTTGAGATTCTGAATCTGGACAAGAAGATGAAGGGATAGACCCATATTTTCTCCTCAGTTTTATGACCTAGGATCAGAGGAGAGCTCAGTTTCTGATTCTCCCTTTGGGTTCCTCTCTCTTTGAGTCTATCTACAGAAAGCACCAGTGTTTTCAGTGGAAGTACACTGAGATGTATGTATGTATGTATTTATTTATTTATATTTGTTTACCTGGGTAGTGCACTGATCTCAATGGACCATTTGCAGGCACAGTCTGGGTAACTAGGATTACATAAGAAATGAACACATATTTACAGATACACGGATATGCGAAAAACAAAGATATATGCATATTTACTGATACAAGAATACGTGGGTCTATATTATAAAATTGATGGGTGAAAATGTCGAACACCATATGGTCGATGTCTTCAAACATCGAGCTTATAAAAACAAAAAAAAAGAAGAAAAAAGTACCCTAATGGTTTTAAGCAGGGGGGCAAGCCTCCCCTGCACCCCCACACCCCCCACTATTTAAATATACCAACCCTGAGACTGCACTACATTGCAGTAAATGGAAATCTCCCCTTACGCAGATTTCCATTTACATGTTCGATCTGAATGCTGATGGGAGTGAGTTCCAGAGTCTGACAATGCAGAATGAGTACAGTGTTTGGCCAGCTGGGAGAGTGGGTTTTTGGGCGATCAGTGAGGTCTCATTTTTTTTATCTAAGGGGTCTGTTTTGGTGGTATTGAGTTAGAGTGAAGGAAAGGGATGGACAGGCAAGAGGTTTATAGATTATTTTGTAAGCTAAAGTATTCATAAATGACAGGAGATCATAAGATGATTTATAAGATTTAAGAAGATGTACAAACATTTACTACAGAAATTTGGCCTTCTTGCCATCACCTGGTCTACCCATTCAGCCAGTCGGTCCAGCCTATACCTCTGTGGTCATTGCATCTGTGCTTTGCACATAAGCTGTAACATTACTTTTGGTTTTGGTTAATGGTTACTCACCTATATGATTTCTGGAAAGCATATCAGCAGGAATAATGTGAAAACCTAGAACGTATTATTGCTTTTGAGCTGAACTTTGTTAAACATATCAACAGTCTGTGGTAGATGAGAGGTGGCACTTTGTTTGTAGCTGGAAATTCTTGAAATTTTTTTTTTCAATAATAAATCTTTATTATTTTACCAATTGTTCATACAACATTAAAGAAAAAGGAAAAATAAATAATTCCCAAATAATACTTCTAACAACAATACTACAATATATATATATATACACTATTTACATGAATGCTTCCATCTGTTAACCAAGATCAAAAAAAAAAAAGAAAAGAAAAAAATAGGGGGAACATTTGACAGAGATTATCCACAGGTCTAATATCATTGTAACGGATTATTACTACTAACTTTCATTTTAAGGTATATATGTCCAGGGGTTAAACTGGATTCGGGACATTAAGCCAATACAATATTGAAAATTTGCTCCCATACTTTCGGATTATTTATATTTTTTCTATGATCCTTGATTAATAATTTGTGGGCTAATATATGTTTCATCGCTAAACTTTTGAAGTTGTCCCATGAAGTTTGGGATGGATTCAACCAATTTGTAGCTATATAAAGTTTCATTAACAAAAAGATATTTATAAGTATGGTCATTTGGGATCTATCCAAATTATTAGGAGGGATAGGTAAGATCATAAATTCCCAAGAAAGTGTAGAATTTTGGTAACCCATCTTTTGTAGTTGAATTTTTAAAGAGTTCCAAAGTTTATATACACATTTACAGCTCCAGAACATGTGTAAGAGGTCAGCCGTTTGGTCTTTACAGTATGGACATTTAGGAGAGTTTTTAGAGTTGAATTTATGCAAGCTAAGACGTGTGTAGTAGGCATTATTTAGCATCATCAGTTGGGTAAATGTTAACTTTTGAAGAGAAATTGATTTTATTGTTAAGTTAATTGCTTTTAATATTTTATTTTCTTCTATCAATGGTATTTTTTCTTTCCAATATTTTGACAAGAGTATTTGATTTTGGTGTTTCAAATCTTTTACCAGTTTACTTGTAGAAGTTATAAATTTGGTATCCTGTAGAAGAGTTTGCCATAAATTTGAACATTTAGTTAAAGCATCATCATTAATTTTAAAGTTTCTGAAGTAACTTATGGAAAGATCCTTTAACTGTCTCAGTATGATTAAATAAGATTTAGGGAAAAATTGAGATATGGGTACATATCAAGTAAAGTTAAATTAACTATAAGTGGAGACTTTTTAAGATCTATTAATTGATTATTGATTTTCAGGTTCGGATTCTTATGAAAGGGTTGAAAAGTCATCATATGTTGAATGAGTTTTAATGATTGAAAAAGATTTTGTATCAATATTATATATACTTTAATGTGTTCCATTATAGCATATGATTTAAACGTGTCTTTACTTAAAAAGGGTAATGATTTAGGATTTATATTCAAACTTACATGTTTGTAATTCAAAATCAACCACTTAGGTGACCATTTATTACTAGATATCTCATAGTTAGCAATTCTTAAAATTCTATTAGAATTTATTATTAAATAGTATATTTCAAAATTAGGTAACTCTAGCCCTCCTTTATTTTTCAGAGTCATCAATTTATCGTATGATATTCTAGTTTTCCTAGGTTCCCATATAAATTTAGCCGATTCCGTATGAATTTGTTTAAAGAATTTCTTAGGGATTAAAACTTGCGTAGCTCTAAAGATGTATAATATTCTGGGCAGTACATTCATTTTAATAATTGAAACCTTTGCCATTAATGGTAATTTCAAATTATTCCATCTTCTTAAGTCAGATAATATATGATCCCAAAGCAGCTTAACATTATTGATATAAAAATCTTTGTTATCTGTGGAAAAAATAATACCCAAATATTTTATTTTATCTTCAGATTTTACTTGTCTTACTAGTGGTAAAAGTGAAAAGGGTTTTGGCATTTTTAAAGGGAATAAATTGTTTTTTTTAAGGTTTATTTTGTAATTGGATATCTCTGCAAAGTCATCCGCAGCTTTTAATTTTTTTTTGGTGTCTGAAACTGGTGTCATACAATAAATGTTGAGGTCATCGGCAAAGGCCGCCATAGATATTTTAGTACCATAAATTATTGGGGCATTGTGGTATATATTTTGTTTAATATGTAAAAATAATGGTTCTAGGTATACATTGAATAACATAGGAGATGAAGGACAGCCCTGAAGAGTTCCATTTTTAATTTGTATTCTTTCAGAAAAGTTTTTATTAATATATAAAGTTGTAGAAATTCTTGAAATTCTAATATGTATCTGGTGTACTTTTCACTCATATACTTGTAAGCATACCATTTATTCTCTTAGTGCAAGAATTCTGGGCAAAATCAAAAATAATGAAGGGGAGACAAACGCCCAGTATCAGAGACAGATTTCAAGTATTGCTCTTGTAAACTTAAAAAGTTGCTAGAATAACAGGTTTTAAATTAGCATGCTTTTCCTGAATAATGCAAAGTCTGATAATCATATGTCTGCCATTATTTAGTGGCTGTGATCCTTGAATTTTTGCCAGAAATCCACACATTTTATGAGGGGGTAACCAAAAATAAGTGATAAAATCTAGACATTTGGTGAAATTATGGACAGTCGAGAAGCATGATTGCAAAGCATTATTTTTAGTTTGAGAGTATCTCTGCTCAACATATTTTACCCACCAGGAGAAATAGGCTATGGGATGTACCCCTTATACATCCCACTGGAGTAATAGTACACCTCAACCAAAGCTACTGGAAGCTCCACTCACTATTGTCCACTTAGTGACATCATAGTATGCTAGCACTGGAGTTATTGAACGCATTTATTTTATTTGGGTGAATGCTTGGGCTTGACCATGTCCCCAACACTATGGCACATTCTTCTTTAACAAATTTGTTAAAGGATGGAGGAATGTAAAAAAAAAAGTCTGGTGCAGAATTGCCCAAATAGCTGATCATGTCTAGGGCTTGTCTCAGTCCAGTTGCACAGGATGGCTCTTATCACTCAGCCATTGTTCAGACTTTGTTTCTATATTGTTTGTTATTACTAACTCAGATATTGTGCCAAAATACTGAAACTCAGTCTTTCTAATGCACCATTTGTATTTATGAAGCTTAAGACTTGAATTACTCATTGTTTGCTACATGGCCTCTAACTTTGAATTGTGTATTTGCTTCTCTGGACCAAATGCCAGGGTGTTATCCATAGAACAACTAAAAGACTTATTTGAGTGCCAAGCCATTCAGAGCTTTACTCCTGCTGAACAGTATACTACTCTGATGTTCTTGGGGATCGACAATCGGCTTGTGCTGTTTCTTTTCTGGCAGATAAGTTCTCTTTGGGGAAAAACACTTCCATTCAATTATTTTAGTTGATTATTTTTACTTTCCTCTTCGGGTAAATTATTTTAAATCTAGAAGTTTGTATTTTAATGGACTGTCACATGTATCTCACTTTTGAATGAGAGAACTTATTTTTCCTGTCAGTTTAAAAGTTGTTTAAAGTATTAAAAACAAATGGTTTTACAGATAAATTGATTGTTTTTTTACCTTTTGTGGCTAGCAAGTGTTTTAAAATGCTTTTTATTATGTTCTTGAGCAAAAAATGTGACTTTTAAAGATGTTACATTTGTACAGGCTTTTGCTGTTTGTTTTCCCTGAGAAAGAGGCACCATTTACAGCTTAACCATGGAACAAACAGTCAATCCCAAGGTTGGTGCTTCTTCCATACACAACAAGAATAAGTTAACCAAACAGCCTTTGCCACCTCAGCAGGCTAACAATTTGCTTAAGCTGCAGGTGGGTGACTCTCCTGTCATCATTTGTTGTACCTCAGACCAATCACCTTTAACCCAGATCCCTCTGGTGTATCACCTGCAGCCTGTATGGACCAGGGGTTAGCTACATCCAATGCAGCTGCTGAGTTATCCTCGGCAGGCAAGAGAGAACCACTCTTGTTGATCCTGGGAGAGGGAATGGGGAAGACTTTCCTGTTTTGTCAGAATGTTAAGGCCATCCCTGGGGAAGCTGCTGCTGCTGCCATTAATAACACAGCTGTCCTCATTTTTTTCTTTCAAAATGAAACAGAAAACTAAACATGTATGTACACAACCTCAAGTTTCCTTAGACAGGAGTACTTTACTGGGTATGGCTCAGGGTTTTATTCAGACTTTTGGTCCTGCTTATTTGTTACTTTCTGGTAATAGGAAGAAGCATACCTCCTTTCCTGAAGAGACTTGAGATTCTGAATCTGGACAAGAAGATGAAGGGATAGACCCATGTTTTCTCCTCAGTTTTATGACCTAGGATCAGAGGAGAGCTCAGTTTCTGATTCTCCCTTTGGGTTCCTCTCTCTTTGAGTCTATCTACAGAAAGCACCAGTGTTTTCAGTGGAAGTACACTGAGATGTATGTATGTATGTATTTATTTATTTATATTTGTTTACCTGGGTAGTGCACTGATCTCAATGGACCATTTGCAGGCACAGTCTGGGTAACTAGGATTACATAAGAAATTAACACATATTTACAGATACGGATATCACGAAAAACAAAGATATATGCATATTTACTGATACAAGAATACGTGGGTCTATATTATAAAATTGATGGGTGAAAACGTCGAACACCATATGGTCGATGTCTTCAAACATCGAGCTTATAAAAACAAAAAAAAAGAAGAAAAAAGTACCCTAATGGTTTTAAGCAGGGGGGCACGCCTCCCCTGCACCCCCCCAAAACCCCCCGCTATTTAAATATACCAACCCTGAGACTGCACTACATTGCAGTAAATGGAAATCTCCCCTTACGCAGATTTCCATTTACACGTTCGATGTGCACTTTCGCTATTCTCATGTCGACAATATCAGCTTTGATATTGTCGGCTTTTGAGAATATAATATAAACCCGAATACGTTACAACATTTAGTTCAAGGAGCACTTTACAATATCAAAACATGGATGGAAAGTGGAATTATGCTTAGCAGAGTTAAGCGGATAAGATGTAGCCTTAATAAATGAGATGGCTTATGCTACAGGACTAATGACACATCATTATATAAAGAAGTATGAAGTGAAGACATAAGGAGAAGCAAGTGAGAAGAGTTGCAAGAAAGGGGAGAAGACAGACAAAAGGTGGAAGAGGCACACAGAGGGAAAAGAAGTAGAAAGGAGAAGTCTGAGAGAGATACAAAGAGAAGATGGAAGTAGGATAAATGAGAGGCAGGAATAAAGAGAATGAAAAGATGAGATAAAGAAGGATGAAACAGGGATAAGTAAGTGTGTGGGAGAGCTGCAGGGTTCATGTAATGTGACCTGAGTGCAGATGCACTTTACTTGAGTGAAGAGGTGTGCCTTGAGCTGTTGTCTGAAGTCTGACTACTTTTGGATGCCTCAGATTGAGAGAGGAATGAAGTCCCATAATTTAGGTGTTAGGATGGAAAATGCACAGCCAGTGCCATAAAGTTTACTTTTTACAGTTAGTGGGGTGTGTTGAGACTGAGAGATACCTCTGAGATTATATGCGGTCCTTTTGGTGAAAAGTTTATGAATGAGAGGAGATGATATATTACTGTATTTTAGTAGTTTTAAAAATTGTATTGTACATGTTAACTTTGTTGATATTAGCTTTGTAATAATTGCATATGGAGTTTTTCTCCCGGGGCCACCACTGAAAACAGGCTCATTCTGGCCAAATAGACTTTCCCGGTTAACAAACTGCAAATACAAATAAAATAAATATATCAGGAGATAGGACAGATAATATCTCAGGACAAAGGGCTTTGTGAATTAGTGATCCTAGTTGGAGGTTGGTTTTCAAATGTACTGTGAGCCATTTAACTTTGGCAAGAGTTAGGCAGGGGTGTTAATTATGGGGAAGTTAGCAAAGAACTGGTTTGCACAGAACAGTAGTGTGTTGAACTTTTTGCATGTGTTTTGAATTTGCAGTTGAAAGTTAAAGGACTGGTCTGGCCAAATGCCAAGGTATTTGAAGGATGTGGTAGTTTCTATGGTGACATTGTTAACATCTTTAATATTAAAGAAGCTGGGTACTTTGGTTATTTTTGGTTGATTCCAAAGAGCATTGCTTTCATTGGTTTCTCAGTCCCTCAGAAAATTTTATGAGCTCTTGCAGAAGGAATTTTCTGAACCTTCACCATTTCCTCCAGTTCTGTCAGCTTTGGGGGATGTGTGTGTCTCTGCTTGTATTTTTCTTGGTAGCCAGCATGCTGCCCCTAAAAAGCTGATATAATGTATAAAGTTCCTCACTTTTTTTTTAGTTTTTATATATTCTTCCCAAACCTGACTCGGCAGCTATAGCTTTAGTTATTTCAACTGCTGCTAAACAGTTAGTTAATTCCTATTTCCATGACCCCCAAAGCGTGCAGCTGATTCTCATGTGCCCAGCTTTGATATTGTCATCGAGTTATACTAATGGAAAAGGTCATTTAGTTCCTGGACACTTTCCATTATCAAAACATGTTAAGTGGGTTTAAGATGTAGCAGTGCCATAAAGTTTACTTTTACAGTTAGTTGAGATTATATGCGGTCCTTTTGGTGAAAAGTTTATGAATGAGAGGAGATGATATATTACTGTATTTTAGTAGTTTTAAAAATTGTATTGTACATGTTAACTTTGTTGATATTAGCTTTGTAATAATTGCATATGGAGTTTTTCTCCCGGCGCCACCACTGAAAACAGGCTCATTCTGGCCAAATAGACTTTCCCGGTTAACAAACTGCAAATAAAAATAAAATAAATATATCAGGAGATAGGACAGATAATATCTCAGGACAAAGGGCTTTGTGAATTAGTGATCCTAGTTGGAGGTTGGTTTTCAAATGTACTGTGAGCCATTTAACTTTGGCAAGAGTTAGGCAGGGGTGTTCATTATGGGGAAGTTAGCAAAGAACTGGTTTGCAGTTGAAAGTTAAAGGACTGGTCTGGCCAAATGCCAAGGTATTTGAAGGATGTGGTAGTTTCTATGGTGACATTGTTAACATCTTTAATATTAAAGAAGCTGGGTACTTTGGTTATTTTTGGTTGATTCCAAAGAGCATTGCTTTCATTGGTTTCTCAGTCCCTCAGAAAATTTTATGAGCTCTTTGTCTCTGCTTGTAGCATGCTGCCAAACCTGACTCGGCAGCTATAGCTTTAGTTATTTCAACTGCTGCTAAACAGTTAGTTAATTCCTATCCTACTCTTTCTGATTAGGATAGGAAAGATATTGATGGGTAGGGGAAAATAGTGTATTGAATTTTGAATTGCCATACTCACATGTTAATGTTTATTCTGACTTTATGTGAATGTATGAGGAGTGTTTGGTCTGCAGTTTCTAATTGTGAAGAAACACCTGCTTTAAATTATTTAGTTTCTTCTATTGTTCTAGTCACTGCTCTCTGTTTACAGTGTGTGTATGACTCAGCTGATAATTCTTCCAGGGCTATGGTCTCCAGTACTGTTTTGAGGAGGTTTGCCTGGCTGCATTCGCAGAACCTCCCAACAGGATATGAATAATGAGATATAATTTTCTGTTTTGGATAGAGATTCACTTTTTTGCTGCAGAGGTGATCAAAAAGTGTGATGAAAGGGGTAAGTTAAATCAGATATTCTCTTAGACTTTCTGCCCCCCATTTTTCTAATTTTCTAAGGGATTCTTTAATCCCTCATACAATTTTGGCATGGCACACTGGCAAACGCTTTCCAAATAGAGCGTGTTCACTAAGTTGCTGGTTCCAGTTATAGTTCGTTGCAGGCTACAGGGCACCCATTTTCTTTTTTCCATCCATAGGTGATTTGTTTACCTTTGCAGAGTCATTTACAAAGTATCAGGAATCTTCCACAAGCTGGGAGTCCCTCAGAACATGCAAACGTCCTTTTTGACTCCTTCACACAGAATTGTGTTCCTGGTGTATTAACTGGACACCACAGTCCAAAGAGCTTTTCTTCTACAGGAAAAAATAGAGCTATATCTAGATCTAATTTTAAGGTTTTCCATTCAGATTTCAATCACTGTCAGGGAATACCTCATGATTTGCATCTCATGGCATCAATGTTTCTCATAATAACCCTGGCAAGACTCTGTATGAGAAAGACACAGTGATATCTGAAGTCTTTTTTGTCCTAGGATCAGCACCCTTTGTCTTTTCAAATCACAGTGCTGGGGTTTGTCAAGAGAAAAATACTTAGTGAAGACAGCAAATATCCCTTAATTTGGGTCTCCCCTTATTCCACCTTGTTCCAAAGCAGTCCTCACAGACATCTCAGACTTTGCTTGGGGAACAGTTTAAGAGGTATAATAGTGCAAGGTTTGTGGGAAACCTAGGATAGATGCAACAACATAAATATGAAAGAGATGTTTCCCCTGATCAAGGCAGTCAGTTCTCTGAATCCTCTTTGGTCCCCAGGCCCTTCTCAATTTTTTTTAGAAAATACCATAGTTGTGTGGTATATTTTCAAGTATATATTCAGCTACACCCATCTATCTCTTTGTTTGAAAAAGTTTGTTCCAATGATATTATGTCAAAATTTACCAATAAGGCCTCCTATAGGACTCAGGATTTGAACCTTTCCAAGGAAGAAAATGATGCACTCAAATCCTTAAATTTTGCTAATATCCAAATTATTAAACCGGATAAAGGGGGTGGTTTGGTTTTCATGAACAACGACACATATAATGATAAAATGAAAACCCTTCTTTTAGGTGAAGCTTACGTTAAGGTTTCAAAGAATGAAATAAATGGGGCATATCAACGCTTTAATGGGTTTATTAATGACCTCTTTATTGATGGCAGTATTGACATAGATACTTACAACTATCTTTGTATCAATTACCCAATGACCCCTGTGATTTTTAGACTGCCTAAAATACATAAGGACCTTAATGATCCACCCTTTCGTCCCATTGTTAATGGTAGGCAGTCCATAACCTATGGTTGTGCTAAATTTATAGACAGCAAATTGAAAATGTCCATTAGTGATGAATCACAGATATGTAGAGATTCATGGGCCTTTTTGGAAAACATCAATAATCTCATCTTTTCTGAGGAATACAATTTCCTCACGATAGATGTACGTGATTTATATACCATTATACCCCATGATATTGGGTGTGAATGGGTGAGAGATTTTTTGTTGGAGAAATGGGTTGATGGTGGCAATATTGATTTGATCCTATATTTATTAGAACTGGTGCTTAAAATAACTTCTTCATGTTTGACCAAGAATTTTATCTCCAAAAAATGGGTGTAGCCATGGGTTCCCCATGTGGGGGCACCTTTGCCAACACGGTTATGGCATTTTTGGAGAAACACTTCTTATTCAAAAATGCTGATTTCCAACAAAAAGCAGTTTGGTACACCCATTTCTTGGATGATATTTTTATTCTTTGGAAAGGAGACCAACTTTCAGCTGAGTTGTTCATCCAGGACATAATGAAATATACTGAATTTTTGAAATTTACCTGGGAATTTCAAACTGAAAGAATATCTTATTTAGCTGTTAGGCTAATTAAGGATATCCTTAATCAAAGGTTTATTTCACAAATCTATAGGAAACCCACGTATTCTAACACTTTCCTTCATTTTACTAGCTGCCACCCTAAGTCCCAGAAAAGGGCAGTTGTTAAGGGGCAACTACTTCGGGCGGCAAGAATGGTTTCCCTAGAATCTGATTTTTTAGAGGAATGTGACATCCTAAGGGAAATGTTTATGAAACGTGGGTATCCTAGTACATGGTTGGATGATCTAATAGAGGAAGTTTACCGGAAAAGATGGAATGGTTGGTTTACTCCACTTTTGAATGAAATAAAATTGAGTGAATCATTGGTTCTTGATTTAGAACTAGATAATTCTAACATAGATTTTAGAACTTATGAACCATGTAATTCTGTTGAAATGAATACCTTTTCTAGAGTTGGAGCTATTGTAAATAATAACAATAATTATTTTTTACAAACAAATTATAAGAAATTGAATTTTATTACAACATTTTCTTTGGACACTCCTATAGTTAGAACTATCTTATACAAGAATTGGTGCTTCCTAATGGAGGATCACACCATTCAAAAATGTATTGGAGATTGTCCTAAGGTGACTTTTAGGAGAGGTAGGAATATAAAATGCCTCTTGGAGAACCAACCTGTGAAATCATATTCACCTTATAATGGTATGTTTAAGTGTGAATCCTGTAAGTGGTGCAAATATATAAAAATAGGAAAATCTTTTCACATCATAGGAACTGAATACAATATAAAGGGTAAATTCAACTGTAATTCCAAAGGGGTTATATACCTCAGTACCTGCACCTTATGTAATGCCTTTTATGTAGGTAAAACTGAGAGACTCCTTAGGAATAGAATTTATGAACATTTGTATGCGATTGAAAAGTCTAATTTAAATAACGCTTTAGCTAAACACATTAACATTCATCCCAATCATCAGTTTGAGTTTACTGTTATTGATAGAGTATATGAAAATGTTAGGGGTGGACCATTTTCACTCAAATTGGATGAAAAAGAACTAACGTGGCAGCTAAAATTGAATGCCATGGCTTGTCCTGGCTTAAATGATTCTATCTCTATTGGTAGCATTCTAAAAATGAAGGCACTGATGAGATAATGTCATTTATTGTTGTTCTATATAAGTATATTCAACATATTTTACATAAATAATATTTTTAGTGTACATTTAAATGTCTAAATTTTTTTGGAAAATGTTCTTAAGTGATGTTTTACACATATATACAGGTCCTTACTTTCTTATATAAACATATATATACATTTTCCTATGGTTTGTTTTAAATGTTCTGTCTGTTTACATTTTATGGTGATGTTAATTAAGGGTCCTATAAAAGGAGTTGCTATTGTTAATACATTGTCTGATGAAGTTTGCCTATGTTGAGTAAACGAAAGCGCTTACAAACAAGATTGATTCTGTGTTCCTGATTGTTTTTCTTCAGTTGCATCCATCTGTTTTTAAATTTGCTTTTATTTTTCAAGTAATGGAGAACCTGGTCATATCCCCATTGCAGACTAGCCATGTTAGCTTAGGATAGAGCTTCACAGCACAGTCTCACTCTACAAGCATCCTTCATTCCATCAGAACAATATTGTGGGGCAGACAAACTGAACAGGACAGGGCAGACACTCACATAAGAAAACTAGATTGGTGGATTTCCAACATTTGATACATCTGTGGGAGTTCCTCTATTAGACCCATTTGCCTCCTCCCTAAATAATCAGCTGGCAAGATTCTGCTTCAGGACTCCATACTAGAAGGCCTAGAAGACAGATGCCTTTTTTCTGTTTCTTTGACAGGAATGTTCCTGTATTATTTTCCACCCTTTCCACTGATATCCCGGGCAGACCTGAGTTTTCAGAAGGAATCCCCCAAGATCTTTGTAGTGACCCCCTTTCTAATCCAGACAACAGTGGATCTCCCATCTTTTAGAAATGGCCAGGAGCAATTCCTAGAAGCTTCTTCACAGAAAGGATCTATTCACATGAGATCAGGGGTGTTTGATACACCCCATCCCCAATCAACTTCAACTGAGTGCCTGGGTGATAAGGGTCTTATTTTCCTTTAAGCACCTGCTTACTCAGGATGTGCAGCAGTTGCTAACATAGGCAAGAAAGGCCGGTACTAGAAAATAATTTCTTAGCAAATGGAAACGCTTTTTTTAGATGGTATCACCAACAACAAAGCCACTACCCACTCACAGCTACTTGTTCTCTGGTTACATAATATCTGTGTGAGTTACTGTTACTGCCCAATGGCCTATCTTACTCCTCCATAATGGATTATTTATTGGCCATTTCTGCACGTTTGCCCATTGATCCTCCTCTTTCAAGGATTTCTCCTGTCAAAATAATTTTACTTAAGAGGCCTCCAAGAAAACCAGTGTCCTCTTCCTGGGATACCAGCTAATCTGTATAACATGAGGTTCTTAACACAGAAAACAGTTGTCCTAATTGGTTTGCCTCTTCAAGAAGAGCATCTGAGTTGCAAGCTCTTTTGATGAGTCAACCTTCTTTTTCCACAGATAGGGTTTCTTTGAGAACTAATCTGTCTTTTATGACCAAGTTGTATCCCAGTTTATTTTAAGCCAAACTATCTATTCCACCATTTTCTTTATTGATCTTAAAATGAAGAAAAAAAGGACATTCTATACACTGTATATCCAGAGACAACTCAGGTACTATCTTGACAGAACTAAATCTTTCAGATCATCATATCTACTGTTCTGTTTTCTTGAAGTTAAGAAGAAGGGACAGCCTATGTCAATACAGACAGCCTAAGGCTATTACCTTTCTTTATAGTCACCACAGCAAAATTTTTCCAGGCAGAGTCAAGGCCTACTCTACCAGGACCTTGGCTTCATCTATGTGTTTTGGAAAGGGTTAGATTCCAGAGGTATTCTAAAAACTGCAGCTTGTTAGCCTGTACATACTTTTACAAAGCACTATACACTTGTTCCTTCAGCAGACTGGTTATGATAACATGGGAAGTAGCAATTCAACGCAGACTCAATCTTCAAGCAGTATACATTCTATCTGAGAAAAATCTTAATACCACAAGCTTTCTCACAGACCAGATCTACTCACACAAGACAGAAGGATTTTAATACGCCCCACTCAGGAAACCTTTCACCTAACTAGATGGATGATACAATTTTAATACCTTTTGGGCCCTTTTTTCTAAGGATGCATACCATGTATTTAAGGTGGACAGAAAACTTGCTAGCAGGAAATCATATCTGGGTAAGTGGAAAGGTTTTACTAGTTGATGCTACTCTAAGAGACAAGATCCCCGACTGGCCAGGATGCCTCTGGTTCTTGATTATTTGTGTGAGTAAATGTCCAATGATTTGTCATACTCTTCAATCAAGGTACAATTGTCATCCATTTCTGCTTTTCTGCCCTTAGATCCCCCTTTCTAACAATGGCCAAGTAAAACATTTTTGAAAGGGGTCTTACATATTGTTAGAAAAATATGTATTAACATATGTGTGCAATGCTTATTTTAATAAGGGAAGATTAACACGTTTTTATTCTATATGCAGCATTAGTTTTATTTGAAACTGAAAATATGCTTTTCTGAAATTGTGCTTTCTGACACTGCAAGATGCACTCTGACCTAGTTTGCTAGCACAGCAAAATACATGTTTATGCCTTGGAAATGTACTGGAAAGCAGGTGCTTTTCTGCTAGGTCAGGAAATTAAAAGGAGAATAATAATAATTTCTGTAGATCCATTCATTATAGACAATAAGCTCTGTTCGTGTTGATGAAAAAGTGCACAAGCTGCAAGATAGTTAGATATTATGAACAATAAACTGCTTCAGAAATCTGTACTTGCATTGTGCTTAAATTTGCCATAGTACCTAGACTTGTAACATCACATAGCAATAAAGTTATAATTGACCGGTGGTCGTCAAGGCCATCCTGTTTACTGAAAAATCTTTTTTAAACTTTGAAGAGTCAGCTAGAAACGTGAAAAATATCTGTAAAGTAACAGAATTGTGAACTGGTGATCTGCTACGTCAGTTGTAGTGGGCAATGTCCTGAAAGAAAGGTATAATAACTGTGACACCTCCTGATTTAGTCAGACAAACTCTGTAACTGCATTTTTTGTCTCCTGCGCAAGAATAAAGATACCTGAACTGAACCTTATGCTTTTGGTCTTATTAAAGTATTTTTCTCTAACATTTTTTGGTCCTGTGGAGCCGGAAACACTTGTTTAGCCTGGGATCAGATGGGCCAGGTGGCATGAAACTGCGCAGGGAAGATACCACATCGGATCTTCTTCATTGAAAGACCTCCGACTGAATTGTCGTGCAAAAGACACCAGCCACTTTTCTGATCTACGACTGAAGGCGGGTTCCATTTGAACAGTGAGTGACCAATCGCTGAGGCTCAGGTAAGGTGAATCTACTTTTTTCTGTTTTAGATCAGGGACTTGATTGTATTTGTTCTGTGAGAATTTTTTAAATTCAGGGACAGAAATATTGCTATCTTGTCATAGATCAGGGAAACAGAATAAGTAGGCAGGTAGTCTGAAGAGACTGCAAACACTTGGTGGTACCACATTAAAAACAAAAGGGTTATGTAACATTTAAAAGGTTAGAACAAAATGGGTAATACGTGCACAAAAACGAAAAGACCCCAAAGCCCACCGTTAACCGAAGACGCAAAATATATGCAATCACAGCGCGCTGACAATGTTAAATATTATACTAAATGGGTTAATAAATATGAATTTGATGGGAAACTTGAAAGATCCTCGCTTATCAAACTTATTAGACAGTTAAAAACCGATTCTAAAGGTCGGGTTAAAAAACAGCGTAAATTAGGAGTTCCTCAGGCACGCAGGTGGATTGAGGAAGCAAACCGAAGAGAACAAAAGAATAAAAATTCAAAAGCAATGTTTCTAGACAAAGAGGATAATAACTTAGTTATAGCATCGGCCCCTCCGCCCACTCCAGTTTCATTTCCCTTACCAGCTCCCTTACCGGAATATGAAGCAAAAGAACAAACTGACCCACCTCCACGATATCCAGTTGTTCCTATAAAACCACTACCATTTGTTAGAGATCCTATCGAGACTAGGTCTCGAACACGTAATTTAAAAGGGGATATTGAATTATATCAAATGAATGGAAATTCACGGGCTATGAGTGAAGAAGAGATATGTCCACTCATAGAAGTACCAAACCCTCAGGCAGGACAAGAAGGACAGAACCCAACTCTCTTAGTATACAGACCGTGGACACCGGAAGACATCCGGAAAGCCACAGAGGGAATTCCCCATCCAAAAGTTAATTTTAGAAAGTTCTTAGAAGACTTACAGGGCATGAGATTAAGTTATCACTTAAACGGAGAGGAAGTAGAAAAAGTGGTTAGACAAATAGTAGGTCCAGATTGGCACATGATCAGTGGCAACTGGAATCCCCGTGACGCTGCACTTAGGCCCCTCCCACATAGCAGTGCAGAACTAGACAACAGAGTGAAAGGTCTGACAGACCGAATTTCTGAGAAATGGAAGCCTAGGGCAGACTGGACTTACATTAATCAATGCATCCAACAAGAAAGTGAAACTGTTGATAGATATTTTTCCAGATTATTGGAATGTTTTAACAATCACTGTGGAATGCAAGTGCCTGAAGATCAGACACAAGATTCCCCATATGAGCAGCAGTTGAAGAATGCATTTTTGAAAGGCAGTATTGCACCCATAAGTAGTTTCATTATTAAACACATGGTAGACCATCGTACAAGCAGATTTCAATCACTGCTTGAATATGCTAGACATGCTGAAAGGCATTTTAACAATAAAAAGAAAAAGAAAGCCCAAGTATTTGCTGTGGAAGATGGAGAAGTTTATTTAGTACAGTCCGGACAAAAGGGCAAAAAGAATGCCCAGGGAAATAAACAATCTGAACAGCAATCAGAGGACTTTGAAGGGAGAAAGAAAATAGGTGAATGCTTCAAATGCGGGAAAAAAGGACACATGGCAAGGGATTGCAGGAAAAATAAGAAGGCAGCAGTGGAAGACAAAAACAATGAGGGTGAGGACTGACTATATGAAAGTCAGGAATCACTAGATAGGAATAATAGAGAAAAGACAAATGAGAATGTGACAGAAGGAACAGAGAATGTGATAATAGAGGAAGTGCAGGAAGCTACTGAAGAAAACGAAATATTAGACCTAGCCTTATTGAGTTTAGAACTCTATTTGGCTGACACAAAACCAGAAGTGACACTCCTGGTAGAAGGCAGGGAAGTCAAATTCTTGTGCAATTCAGGGGCATCACGAACCCTGGTACACCCCTCCAAACTACTAGAAAATTCAGAATCACATGACTTTATACTAGTAAAAGCAGCTAATGGACAGCTGTATCGGGAGCCTGTCTCCCATAACATTACAATAACAGATCCTGTTTCAGGATTAACCCAGAAAAGCAAAATTGTTTTTTCTGCAAAATGCCCAGTGAACCTTTTGGGCAGAGATCGTATGCAACTATTAGGCATAGCAGTAGTTCCAACCATGCAGGGTATGGAAGCAGAGCGACAGCCCAATACTTTTGCAGTGTAAACGGAAGGTGAGACATTTTACTGGTACAGCCAGGACTTAGTTACGACTGGCCCTGGAGCAGTAACTGAAGAGTTAGTGAATGTAGCTATCAGTAAGTTCCCCTCCCTTTACATTAATATACAACACCTGTTGCACTGTACTCTGTATTATTGTAATACACCAGGACCTGACAAAGAATATGAACAAGAATTGTTTAAAAATCATGCAAACAGATTAGTACTGCGTAATTTGTACTGGGACATGAAAGGGAACAGTGTAGTTAGTTGTTCATTACCCCAGGAATTCTTTTCACTTTACAAATCAAATCTAATACCGCATGTTAGTTTAACTAAGGAGGAAGGTTTAAAATGGATAGACCTAGGAGAAAAAGTTAGAAAATGGGAAAAACAGACAGAATCAGAACTGTCAGAACAGGGAATACAAAAACAGAAACTGAACTGGATAACACAAACGCATCCAGCTGTACATTTGCAGTCCAGCAAAGACAGCTGAGAAGTCTTCTTATTAGAAGAGGAAGAAAAAGCTTTGTTAGACATACCAGAAACTCTCTGGTCAACAGGAAAATCAGACGTAGGACTTATTCGCACAGCAGGACCAGTTACTATCATGCCAAAGTCAGCATTTAGACCACAGAAGAGACAGTACCCCCTTGAGAAAAGATACAGAGGCAGGTATTAAACCTATTATAGCAGCTTTGCTTAAGAAGGGAATACTGGTGGAATCTCCCGATTCACCATGTAACACACCCTTATTCCCAGTTAGAAAAGCAAACGGAGAATGGCGTATGGTCCAAGATTTACAAGCTGTAAATGACGCAGTAATACCAAGAGCACCTACGGTGTCAGATCCACATACCTTGTTGAATGATTTAAAACCTCAACAAAAGTAGTTTTCTGTGGTAGATATCAGCAATGCATTCTTTTTAATACCGATACACCCTGACAGCCAGTATTGGTTTGCATTTGCATTTCAAGGGAAGCTGTATACATATACGTGACTACCACAGGGTTATAGTGAAAGTCCAATAATATTCTCACAAGAGATGGCAAGTAATTTAGCGGGATTTATCCCACCCAGAGGTAGTCAAATTTTACTTTATGTTGATGACATCCTGCTGGCCGCCCCTACCCAGTAAGATTGTAAGGAAGATACTATAGCATTATTAAAATTCCTAGCAGTTGAAGGACACAAAGTAAGCAAAAATAAATTGCAGCTTTGGAGAAAACAAGTGAAATACCTTGGATATGTAATATCCAAAGATGGCAGAACATTAGATGAGGACAAAAAAGTAGCGATCTTACAAGCACCAAAACTCACAACCAAGAATGAAATGATGTCCTTCCTGGGTACGACTAATTTTTGTCGGAGCTGGATCACAAACTATGCTTTGGAATCTGCACCTTTAACCGACCTGATTTTTAAGAAGCCTATGGCAGCACAAGATTTAATACAGTGGACACCAGAAGCAGAATTAACTTTCTGCAAGCTGAAACAATTGATAGCATCATCATTAGTTTTAGGATTACCAAATTATCACAAACATTTTTTCCAAACTGCAGATTGCAAGCAAGGTTATATGACATCAGTATTGACTCAACAGCATGGGGACAAACAATGCCCCATTGCTTATTACTCATCACAACTGGACCCAGTGGTGCGGTCTCTACCCCACTGTGTACAAGCAGTAGTTGCAGCTGCAATGGCAGTACAGGCTTCAGCCTCAGTAGTGTTATTCTACCCTCTCACATTGAGAGTGCCTCATGCAGTCGCAATCATTTTACTGCAAGAAAAAGTAGCATATCTTTCCCCTGCTAGGCATCTTTCTTGTATGACTATATTGCTGAGCCAACCTCACATGACAATTGAACGATGTACTACTTTGAATCCGTCTACCTTGCTCCCAACTCCTGTGGATGGCACACCCCATAACTGTTTGCAGGTAATTGAGCAAAAGACACTGCCTAGAAAAGACCTCACGGATGTTCCCTTGGATGATGCCGAGATGACATATTACGTGGATGGCTCATGCAAAAGGAGTCCTACAGGACAGAACCTAACAGGTTATGCAGTAGTTTCTGATACTGAGATTGTAGAAGCGAAACCTCTACCACATAACTTATCTGCACAAGCAGCAGAATTGATTGCCTTGACACGGGCATGTAACTTAGCAAAGGATAAAAGCGTAAACATTTTTACAGACAGCCAGTATGCTTTTTCTACTGTACATGTTTTTTCACAACAGTGGAAGAATCGAGGAATGGTGGCATCTACTGGCAAACCGATTAACCATGCACAGTTTATTTTAGATTTGTTAGATTCTATTCAGTTGCCTCAAAAAGTAGCTATTTGTAAATGCATAGCTCATACAAAACAACAAGATAGGA
Organism: Protopterus annectens; assembly: GCF_019279795.1. Classification (NCBI taxonomy): domain Eukaryota; kingdom Metazoa; phylum Chordata; order Ceratodontiformes; family Protopteridae; genus Protopterus; species Protopterus annectens. The sequence goes on from NC_056725.1 coordinate 633,037,512, forward strand.
TTTCAAAAGGCAATACGAGAGCTGACACAGCTGTAAAGCAAGCAGCCTCAGAAGCATTTCTTTTGAACGAGGAATTACAACCTTCTGAGATTTTAGACTTAGAAATGTTGAAAACAATGCAGACACTTACTACACAGGCTGAAAAACAAAAATGGAAAAGACGAGGAGCAATTCTCAAGGAAGGGCTGTACATCTCCAAAGAGGGAAAACCGATATTACCGTCTAATTTATTTAGATATGCAGCTTTGTTGAGCCATGGGCAGAGCCATGTCTCAACAGGGGGGATGGTACAGTTAGTGAATCGGGTGTTCGCTACGTATGGGTTTTCAAACTACACTAAAAAATTTTGCCTGTCATGTCACACTTGTAATAAACATCATGCACAAGGGGCATTAAAGACCAAGCAAGGGAGTTTCCCTACACCACCATATCCGTTTCATACTATCTGTATGGATTTCATAGAATTGAGCAAATGTGAAAACAAAAAGTACTGCCTTGTCATTATAGATATGTTCTCCAAATGGGTGGAGGCCTTTCCGACTAGTAAACCAGATGCAGCCACTGTTGCAAAGACCCTAGTTAAGAGATTATTCCTAGATTTGGCATACTGGAAAGGATCTACAGTGACAATGGTACACATTTCGTTAACCAAACTATACAACAGCTAAGTCAGTATTTTGGGATTTATTTAAAACATCACTGTGCATATCACCCTCAATCCGCAGGGTTGGTAGAGAAGCACAATGGAGTTTTAAAGAGTAAGCTTAAGAAACTTATAGTAGAGACACAAAAGAACTGGGTGTACTGTTTGCCCCTGGCACTGTTGAGCATGATAACTGTTCCGAATGCAAAAGGATTGACACCTTTCAAAAAGATTTTCAGAAGAGCTTATTATATACCTCAGTGGAAACCTCTCATGCCTGCAGACCAGGAAGCAGATTGGACACTTGCAGATTACATGAGGAATATGCTAAATAACAAACATCTTTTACAGTTTAATTCTGATTCAGATAAAAACCAAACTAACCCATTCGAAGTAGCAGTAGCCCCAGGCACTTGGGTCTGCCCACAGCAGTTAAGATTGCAGAATATTCATCTTGGATTCATTTGACACACTGTAAATTAGTCAAAAACTTTGAACTTGATAAAACTCTTGCTAACACACAGCAGCAGTAAAATGACGACAAGACCTAGAGACAATAGAAATACTGAACGATTTAGCAGTATATTCAGCAGTGTTGCATAATCATCTTAATAACTGCATTAGTGACAATGTTCTTTTTACTGTGGCTTTTGCTGTGGCCTTTCTTTTCTTCAGCCACACCAGCTAGACTGAACAAACGTGATTTAACACCCATAGACTGGCATCCGAACTTTAACACTTACCAAGCAATCAAATATGTGTATGCTGAGACTTTTAATATTTCGAATTGTTGGATTTGCACAGCTATACCAACAACATACGGGGGATTATTGATGGCTGCTGTTCCCCTAGGGGTCAATGAGACCTGGGAAAACTTGATTTTTGAGACTACACCTGTGAAATCTAGAGACAAAATTGCATTATTTCTACCTGTTACACAAACAGGAATTGTATGTTTTTTTTAAGAATGACACGATTCAAGTAGGTTGGAGTAGATGTAATATAACAGTTTCTTATAAATGTTATATTAAACCTAAAAATGCTAAAAATACAGAAACAATTTGTGATGCAGATTATGACTCATACTTTGAGTCCTTTCATAAAACTGTCAGTGATATGCAACATGATCCTGTTCTTTTAAAGCAACTGCCTATTATACATAAGAAAATGTTTCATGCAGGGAAGGTGTATATCAATACTAACGTAGAAAACTGTTATTTCATATGTGGGAAAAAGGCATACAAGTGGTTGCCTGAGAATTGGTCCGGCAGTTGTTTTTTGGGTTACCTGGTCCCGGCCATACGACACACTACAGCTTTGCCTCATGGGAGAATTTGAAACGTCAGAGATGTTGCAAAGAAACCTGAAAATCCAATCAAGAAACCTGAGAATCCAGTGGGACAGATCGTAGCAGGCTGGAGGAACCATAACTCCGTGAAAGACAAAAGTAAACTAGCACACATGGACTTGAGTGACACTATTATATCCTGGGCTGGCATATTCCCTGCATATGGTGCAGTTAAATCAATTTGGGAACTGAGAAAGCTATCCAAACTTCTCGAGGTCATGAGCAATGCAACTTTTTCTGCTTTTGAATTAATGACTGATGAATTGAATGCAATGAGAACTGTGGTGCTTCAAAACCGCATGGCTCTTGACTTCACCCTAGCGGCGAGAGGTGGTACGTGCGCTTTAATCAAAGACGAGTGCTGTTTGTTCATTCCCGACAATAAGCATGAAATTAATGATCATTTGGAAGTGATCCAACAAGTGTCAGACATGACCAGGCCAGGCCCAAACCCACTGACAGACTTTTTCCAGAATTTGTTTGGGGGGTGGGGTTCCATCCTAATGAACATCATGATTGCCATTTGTGTGGGATTACTATTGTTAGGAGCATGCATTTGCTGTGGAATTCCCTGCATGAAAAAATTAATCAAAGATTTTATAGACATGTCAGTTTCTCAGACTTTGTATCAAAGTACTGAAATTGAAGAACTGTTGAAAAAGGAAACACTTTCATAAGTTTAAACTGAATGACTCTCTTAGCTGCAAATCCTTAAAGGAAGAGGTTAGGAGAATAAACAAACTGTTTATGCTTTTGAAATAGAATAAAAAGTATTAACAGGGGGGAAATGTTAGAAAAATATGTATTAACATATGTGTGCAATGCTTATTTTAATAAGGGAAGATTAACACATTTTTATTCTATATGCAGCATTAGTTTTATTTGAAACTGAAAATATGCTTTTCTGAAATTGTGCTTTCTGACACTGCAAGATGCACTCTGACCTAGTTTGCTAGCACAGCAAAATACATGTTTATGCCTTGGAAATGTAATGGAAAGCAGGTGATTTTCTGCTAGGTCAGGAAATTAAAAGGAGAATAATAATAATTTCTGTAGATCCATGCATTATAGACAATAAGCTCTGTTCGTGTTGATGAAAAAGTGCACAAGCTGCAAGATAGTTAGATATTATGAACAATAAACTGCTTCAGAAATCTGTACTTGCATTGTGCTTAAATTTGCCATAGTACCTAGACTTGTAACATCACATAGCAAGAAAGTTATAATTGACCGGTGGTCGTCAAGGCTATCCTGTTTACTGAAAAATATTTTTTAAACTTTGAAGAGTCAGCTAGAAACGTGAGAAATATCTGTAAAGTAACAGAATTGTGAACTGGTGATCTGCTACGTCAGTCGTAGTGGGCAATGTCCTGAAAGAAAGGTATAATAACTGTGACACTTCCTGATTTAGTCAGACAAACTCTGTAACTGCATTTTTTGTCTCCTTGCGCAAGAATAAAGATACCTGAACTGAACCTTATGCATTTGGTCTTATTAAAGTATTTTTCTCTAACACATATCCATCCACTTAAGAAACAAGAAACTCCTCCTTGGGATCTCACTTTTGCACTTAAAAAGCTTATTCACTATCTGTGTGAACCAACTCTTGATGCTGAATTAAGGTTCTTAATATGGAAGGTAGTGTTGCTTATTACTCTGACATCTGAAAGGTGGGTATCTAAGTTACAAGCACTCGCCGTGAGTTAGCCCTACCTTAGTTTTTCATTATAGAGTTTTTTTGAGAAAAAATCCTGCCTTTATGCCTAAAGTCATCTCAGAGTTCAGTTTAAGCCAGATTGTTCATCTCCCAGTCTTCTTTCCTGCACAAAGAATGAGGATAAAAAGATTTGTCACACTTTGGACATATGCAGGTAGCTCAGATCCTACCTAGACAAAACATGTCCTTTTAGGAAAATTGATCAGCTGTCTGTATCCTAAGGAGGTAAGAGAAAAGGACAATTAGTGTCAAAGTTGACAATTTCTAGCTGCTTGTCTTATGCTGTTACCTTTTGTTATGCTCACCAGAAAAAGCGACTTATAAATAGGGTTACAGCTCATTCAACAAGATCATTATCTGCTTCTGTAGCTTTCTGGAAAGGGGTGGACTCTGGAAATATTCAGCAGGCAGCAACATTGTTGTTGGTACACACCTTTACAAAGAATTAAAAATTGGATTCCTTTTCTAGATCCAGAACATATTTTGCTAGGACCACATTCCTTGGGCGCCTAGAGTCTTAGGTATTGGCCTCCTCCCTTTTTCCTACTCTTTCCTTTCTAGGTTATGGGAATCCTCCCATATAGCTTAGGCTACTGCAATAGTGATACATTCATGAACATAGTACATTTGTGTAAGCAAACTTACCATAAAAGTAAATGTTCTAAAGGATATTCATTGCAGTAGCTGTTCCTCCTTCCAGCCCCTTGCCCTGATGTTTCCATAATGTGTTGCCAGTGTTTGGTGATTTTTTACCCTTTTGAATATATATATATATATATTTTTTTTTATTATTATTATGTTTGTTTCCTACCACATATACTCAGGGCTCTTGCCGCCTTCTAGGCAAAAAAATCATCTATAGCTTTTAGCATTCCACCTGCCTTTTGTTATTTAAGATTTTTTTATTGATTTTTAAAACATAGGAATATATCAAAACATTTCATCATTAATTCCAGACAAAAGTATGAATCAGAATAAACAAGCTTATATAGCTCTGCAGAATTAACTATGGTAATAGACATGCTTTGAAAGTCTTAGAATTACGTATCTCATAAAATAATTTGTTGCATATAATTGGGAAGAGGTTGGTTATGTAAGATCCCTTGATTTAGTTTTATTAAGGCAAACACAGACGTTAACATTCTTAGGTTTGTGAAGATAAAAAGTGAAGTAAATATCTGTATTTAAAAATATCTCTAATATGTAATTCTTAAAAACTTTCCAGGCTAGAATTAATTGGCCACTGTAACACCTATACTGAAGTATAAATGATTTCATATGCATACATATGTCCATATAACTTAAATCCTGAGCTAAAGGTATTCCTTTTGGATTTTGCATAAGTTCAGTAAACACGTCAGTTTATTACAAACAACATGTTAGCACAGCATAAACAATGTTAATACTTTAGCATCTCACAACATAATATAAGAATGTTATGTTAAGAACATTAGATATATTAATGTCTACTACCACTTATATATTCAACTCTAATCCTTATCAAAATATACTTCGAGTGACAACCCAGTGTAAATATATGTAAATATTGTTAATAGTTCTTTTGATAGATACAGTATAGAATTAAATTTCCCTCCTTAGAAAAATAACAATGGCTAATGGCAAAAGTACATAAAAATCTTTTAGATATTTTAACTCTTAATGAGACTTTATTAAAACTCAGATTACAGGATGTTTTTGTCATATAACAAGTTTATTATAACGATAAACTGTCTGTTTTTTTTTCTGTTTAACTTGATTTATGTTCTGAACAGCAAGGACAATCTCACAGAATTTTGTAAACCACAATATAATATGTGCTATTTGACCTTATCTAATTTCATTGTTATCTTATCTCTACTATGTATTAACTGTTTATAACAAGCAGAAATTTTTCTTTTGGAAATTGAAATAAAATTTAATTTGAAAAAAAAATACTTTAGCATCTCATAACCAACTGCCTAACAGCCTAACGGTTGCAATGCATTATAGTATAGACATATTCTTCAAATGGGCAGAACCATGCATTTGTATTAAAATGGGCTATGTCGTATGTACATGTGCACAATTTCTACATGCACTTTTGCAACTACAATTCACTTTCTACTACAAATCCATGCTACGATCCCCTATTACCCCCCCCCCCCCCATATTCCTAAATGAAATGCACTTATACAGTGATGGAATAAAACTTTTGCAATATGCAGGTGATTATATTGTGCTATGCAGAACCAACAACATGACCACATTATGTCCTCAGAATGAAAAATGTATAAATGCATTACTGACCAATATGAAAATTTCAAATCTTACTTTAAATTAAAAACAACTTATATTTTTTTATCTAAAATAAAATCTAAACACAAATTCAGTTAAAATAAACAAGACCGATATTGAGATTTGATCTAAAATAAAATCTAAACACAAATCCAATTAAAATAAACAATACTGATGCTGAGATTGTATCACACTACAAATAGCTGGGTGTCACGATCAATAAGTTGACATTTAATAATAATAATAATAATAATAATAATAATAATAATAGTAATAATAACAATAATTTAATAATAAGGCCACATTTCTGAACATTTAAATATCATTGTAAATGATATAACTAAGCAGCTGAGAGTCATCTATTATATTCATAAAAAAGTACCTCCAACTACCAGAAAACCTTAACTAATGCTTTCCCTCTGCCAGAACATTTATATAGTACTATGTCATGGGTAACTTAAACAAAACTGTCCATCATAAGTTACCATCTACTTATAAAATAAAATAGCAAATTTTCAACATACCCCACAATCAGCAACCACATCCACAACATTCTTATCAATCTAAACTGGATGTCCTTGCGAATAACTAAAGGAGGCTACCTTATAGACTCATATCAACTTCAATACCAAAATATTGCCCACTTCTTTCTTCTATTTTTCAACAGTACTCTGCTGTGATGGCACTCAGATCCAGAAGGAAGAACTTCTTACAACTGCAAAAAAAAACCATCAAATTCAAAGAAATGGCACTGCATTCTTTCCTTGTATATGAGTGTTACTGCACTGCCCCTGTACTCAAGAATACCAATAAACAATACTGAAAACTCTGCTTTAGTGAAACTCTAAAATGCCCTAAATGCAATATTATCTAATGAGTTTAAGATGCCAAGCCTTCTCACGTCTATCATATTCAATTAATCCTGATAAAAACTGTGCTATTAATAATAATACAATGTCTCTCGCTCTCTCTGTCTCCCTCAGAATTCACCTCTGTTACCTCTCCCTTTTTTGTTTCACTTTTAAGTTCTCTCTATTACTGGCAATTCAATCATGTAATTAACCCTTCTTATACTGACTATTGCTTTTACTTCCATTTCTGTGCCTCTTTCAGCTGTTGTCAGTCCTGATGTCTTTGTCAACATTATTCACATTCACACTGTTACAATGCATTTCATTGCATTATACACTATGCATATACTGATAATCTCCTTCACTCCTGAAAAACTGCAAATTGTTAATTTGCTTTATTTTGCATTTATTTGTTTTAGTTTCTTTTTTGCTATATGAAAATTTATATGATTGTTATGTTATTTTTAAATGCTAACCATTTTATCCCACATCAACATATCTATACTTAGACATGGGGAATGAGCATGGAAAATATTTAGTCTATAGGCTCAAAGACAGGAAGCAAAAAAGTTTTGCTTATACTATGTGGAGGACTAGGTATTGACAAAGGCTTTAGAGATTTTTATTTGAACCATTTTGTTAGGGATTATGGCTAGTATAGCAAACTGTAGAAGGAGGAAAGGCTTTATTAACATTTAAATGCCTCTGCAAAAGATGAGCACTGCCTCATAAGGTGCATGGGCAGTATTTATGGTTAAGGACTGGAATTATGAGATCTTTCATTAAAGAAAGGAAAACTTTGCCATTATTTCCAATAGAAAGCTACCTTCCAAAACTATGATGCTATTATAATAAAGATGTCACCTGAGTTCTGTATGATCCTACTTAAACATACTGTAGGTATGGGGTAAATATGTGCGGGATAAACCAGACATTTTTGTAAAGAAAACAATTAAACTCGAGGGATTTACACACACACACACACACACACACACACACACACACACACACACACATGTTCACATATATATGTATATATAAGTTAACATAACATTCCTTTGATGGCATCTAGACATCAGAAATCAAGGGTTTCAAATGTTGGATACATGTTTAGGACGAGGTAATGGCAAAGCTCATTGTGATTATATTATTTATTATTATTTATTTATTTATTTACATTTGTTGACCGGGAATGTCTGACTGGACGCAGGTCTATTTTCAGCGGAGGCCCGGGGAGAAAAGCTCCACAGATTAAAATATTACAGACATAGTTACAGATGAAGAATCCTAGCAATTAAAATATTACAAACATAGTTACAGATGAAGAACATAGTACATTCTGTAGATAACTAGCATCTGTTCTATCCACAAAGTCATCAGATATTAACAATTGTTACAATAAGAAGTTACTGCCATATAATAAGTAGATAGGCATGAAAGTATCATTGCTTGCTGCAATCAAAGGTAGTTTGTGGAGTGGAAGAGAGGTAGAGGGTAGATGGAGTGAGAGAAGTTAGAGGGGAGAGTTACAAGGGCATAGCCAGCATGTTTTTAGGTGCCCTTTAAGTAAAGCTTTGAAGTGGGTGCATGATGGTAGAGAGGTTATTGTGGGGGGGGGTCCATAATTTGGCTATAGTGCTGGAGAATAGTGCTTCTCCAGCAGTGTTATTGGCTCTAGTAACCTGTAATTGATTTTTGCTGCTGGATCATAGTGTTCTGGTGGTGAGATAGGGATGGAGTAGATACTGGAGGGAATAGGACCTTTAGAGGATGGTTAACCAGTTTGTGGGCGAATGCGAGCTGATACCATTGAAGGAGGTGAGGGATTGTGCTTGTATAAGAGCTGTGTGGCCAAAATTACTATAAATCTTCTCCAGTGGCTTCAAGTTCAGATTCCTTGTAATATATTACATAATCGTCATTTCTATGGCAGATCATTGGGTAGTTCAACAGTTGGCTCCCTTCATGGGTCTCTAGCTTTTGCAACTGTCCACTATAATGACATGTTAAATCACTGTATTTTGGAACAGGCCAAGAGAAGTATCTTTTTCTGGCAAGCTATAATGACTCATAAGAGAAGCATATAGACTGGAGAACTTCCAACTCCTTTCTTCTGTTAAATATTAAGTGGCTCAAGGACTGAATCCTCCACAGGAAAATGTATAATTGTTTTCTAGGCTTGCTGTCATACTGATATATGCTGTCCTACAGAACTGCATATGCATTTAGTGACCATGCCCCTAATTTTCAGTATGTTGTTTCTAGCATGAACATTAAAGACTCCAATTAGCTTTGCATATGTATATTGTTATTTGGCTATATCATCAACTTGGTTATAGGCTCTGTGTGCGAATTCTTATTATTGTTTTTTTTTTTTTTTTTTTGCCTAAATGACAAAATAAGATGTTTACTGCTCCATACTATGTGAATTACTCTTAATAAATGCTTATGCTTAAAAAATAAAACGGAGAAATATCCTAGTTACCCCTTAAAATGGGCTTTACACTGTATGGCTAAGCCATCAACAAAACATAAATACATACATGCATACACACATAGATAATAAATAAATGAGAGGTTTATAGCTATAAATAAGAACAATGTCTGCCATTTCTGCTATTCATTCATTAACTGAAGACTGGAATTTTATAACAAAAAATTATGTTTTTGTCAGTGTACTTGGATAGTTAACTTGAATAATAAATCATACTTGATACAGAATACAGATGTAAAGGCTGAAGCAAAGTAAAACATTATATGTCCTGCATCCAGCTCCATGCCACTTCACCTGTCCATGTTTTATCATTTTATTACATGCACCCCCACCATGGATCCACCCATTCTTATTGAAAGAGGAGAGGCACACTCCTATGTTGGGTCTGGGGATATGTTTCAGCCTACTTCAAAGTTCCCCAGTCTTTCTATGCACTGGTCCCAGTCTTGGAATATACTACTGCAATGTTCACGCTTCTTTCACAATTATTTATGCACTTCAGTTCTTCTGGAGTCCACAAGAGATATAATAACAAATGGACAGGGGAATAGCCTTCTCCCTGAGAAAGGAATACTGGCTAAATCTGCACATTGTGTATAACTCTTGGCCAGCTACCTGGCAAAAAGACCTCTGCTTACACCCTGCACATTTACATTACATGTAGATACCTAGCCCTGCCATTGGTCAGGCATGGATACATGTGATTTTTCTGTTATCATAAAATATATAAATATTTCAGTAAACTGTTCCAAAAATGTTATTCATAATCAGTATTAAATGAGCTATTGATTAAAGAAGATTTTCTTCAACAACTATCATTCCTGCCAAAATATATACATATGCCATTTTTTTTGGTTTCTCTTCATCCCATCTGACCATCATCTGCCACCAGGTCCTCTTCTCATTCTACAGATCTAGCAGACCTACCTTAGCCTCCACTGCACTCAACCCGAACCACATCCAGGGCCAGTGAGGATATGGAAGATGATTTGAAGCCTAATACTGTTACCAGGTTGTATGCCCTAACCTTCTCCCACACCACAGCAGCCTTGTGAGCTTTGCAAATTCTGAATGCAGAACATGTTTGCTTCCTTTCATGCATACATAACTCCTGCCCAAGTGGTAAACATTGCAGCCCTGATCTTTTTGTGCTTCTGTTACAGCATGACTAGAGACTCTCCTTGTCCCTATGCTGTGTGAGGTGGCATCAGCATCTCATTCCCAGGTTCTATCCTGTCCAGTCATTCCAGTGCCATCCTGTCCAGTCTCTCCAGTGCTCAGGACATTAGTCAAACACAGGGTGTCTGATACAAGTGCCAGTTGTTTTGTTTTAGTAGAATATTCAGTCATATTCTGTTATTCCAAAACCTTTCACACAATATTATGACCAAGAAAAATAAATAAATAGATAAATAACACACCGATGCACTATGTAACGTTGCACACTTCAACAGTTTAAACTCCTGTTTTAAGATATCCTTGGTAAACAAGCAAACTTCTAAATCATTGCATTTATAAAAAAAAAATGTTTTCACATAGCAACAATGCACTGATGTGCCTGAGACTTTAGTATGGAGATATATTAAGGTTATAAGCACTCTTGCATAACTTATGCTATTTAATAATACATGGGGTTCATTTATTTTTACATATGTGATAATAATGGTGTACTTGGTGCTGTTAAAACCTGGTAAAACAGTCACTTATTTGTAAAGGTTTTCATGCTTCTATATAGAATGCCAGGCTTATTTTCTCAATGTTTTAAAATGAGTACCAGATTTTATGCATAAATCCTTTTACTTAACACATGCTTTATTGACACGATGAAGTAACTGACTCCTCCAGTCATATGTTATCATGTGTTATAGCGTGTGTCACACTGAAGTGCAAAGTACATGATGACAGATATGAGCTTGTTCACATATGGAAGGGCTGAATTCCTTTGTGTAGAACACAGTACTCCACAGCTGTCCCTTTCCCTATAATTCTAGTAACAACTGGGGATTTACTGAGCGTTTCACATATCAGGGTGTTGAGGTCAAGATCAGGTAACACCTGTACACTTTCTGACATAAACAAAATCATTAAATGATAAAGCATCATTTCAAACAGTGATGGCAGGATATGTTATTCTATTGCTGTACCAAACTGGTTCAACAGAAACAGAAGCTAATGTGTTAATTAGCACTTTAAACTTCTGAATGCTTTTAATCCTTTATCTGATAGTTTTGAGATATACCTTGGGCCCAACTGCCAAAACAGAGATAGCAGCCAGTCAGAGTAACAAGAAACACTGGTTGGCACTTCATACTTCAAAGTTCCAGCTCTATGTTTTGTAATGATTCCCAGTTATATATTTTTATTTTACCCTTTAAATAGGAATGACAGAATCCAAAGAAGCATATAAGACATAATAGGTTTTCCTAGGATTTAAAATGTCATCTAGCAAGTAAAAAACACAAGTAAGGTGCTCATGATGACAATACATATAATGTTTAGATTTTATGTACTTATTTTTGTAAATGTCAATATCTTTTTTTTGGCAACTATCTCTAATCATTGAAAACTGACTAAAAAAATTAGGAGATGATGTTTCACAATGCAAAAGTAAATAACTTGCTAGCAGTGCTAAAAATCTGTAGGTGGTCTGCTCAAAACAAAGCAATCGATCTCCTTTAGACTTGCCAAATAACTAAGGTTGTGTTAAGAAACAAAAGGAAGGTTTCTTTGCAGAGTGGGAATAGAGGTATCCAGAACAGTAACCTTAAACTCCCAGCAAACAGAATTCTGTTGGAATACATGTGGGCCAAGAAGAAGACACTGAAATCAATGCAATTACAGACAGAATCATGTAAATCCACTGGATAAAACTGCTCTGTTTTGGAACTTCAAAAATAAACTGACTGCTGTCAACGTGCTCCTGAGCAAAATCTTAGCTTAGTACGTACCTACACAACAATCACCAAAATAAGCTAGAAGGAATAACCATAATCTTGGAATTTACTATAGAGGGCAAGTCAGATTCCATCAAAACAAAACTCTGATGCATTGTCCATTCAGAAAAAAAATTATAAAAAGAATAATTACTGATGTGGAAGTTAAGTTTTATAGAAATGGTATAATTAGTAGCAAGATGTTTGAAGACCTGGGCCAACATTTCCTATTAACAAAGGTTGCCAAAGCAAATTGTGGATCATCCTGTGATCCAAGATACTTTACTGAAATAGTTGTCATCACTACCCCCGATACAATCGGCTGTACTCAGGATTGCCTACAGCAAAACAGTGGGTTTAATATCAACTTAAAAAAAATCTGTAGAATGGGCCAGGCAAGTATGGAAGATCAGGACTCACTGCTTTGCCAGAGACAGTTTGTACCTGGCACCACTAGACTTTTGGCTGCTAGCAAAGGTTCTTGCCTCCTCCATAGTGCCTTTTTTGGCAAGATCTCAAAAACAAAACTGCTGACTTGAAAATTGCCAACCATAACAAAATAAGGGTGGGTTATGCTGCTAAATGCTAGGAGCTTAAACCAAAAATTGCACAGCCTGAAAACTGTTTTATTACTGGAGGATGTAGATGTCTGTGCAGTCACGGAAACCTGGTTTAAGGCCTCAGAAAGTTCTCAGCCTTGCAAGGCTATAATGCCTTCAACACCTTCAGACTGCAAAAGGAACCTGTGAGAACCAAAGGAGGCAGTGTCGCTATCTATATTAGAAATAAAATCACCTCCCGACTAGTTAGACTGTGCAACTCCATGGAATTACTCCAAGTTCAGATTACAGTGGGTAATACCCCCATTCAAGTCATAGATAGTTATAGATCACTCTCCATGCATCATGATGCACATAAGGCTTATTTGACCAAACTGTAGTCAATCTAAAAATTGCCAAACACTCTGGTCATTGGGGGATTTCAATTATTTGACCATCAACTGGGAAATCTACTCAATCCCTAACTCACTAGTGCAAAAGTTCCTTGACTTTGTTAACTGAACAAATTGTTCAAACTCCAACAACAGGAAAAAGCATACTAGATCTGGTCCTCACTAACATGACAAACAGATGCACCACTACAATTTTCGGACAATCATTAGTTACATTTGAGCATAAATCAGTCACCTTTGAACTGGTACTTTCACCAGAACTCCCAAAGGGTGAAGACAGAATAAAAAGCTTCGTGAAAGCAAACAATACCCTCCTAAGGGAAGTTATAAATGCATTCCAAGCCCCACCCCCAGCTGGATGTGGTAACTACATCAAAGCTTACACTAAAGCCCTGTACAATCACTTGTATAAGTGTGTTGTCTCAGCTGTCCCAGAGTGAATCAAAGCAAGAGCTCCAAGTAAAAAAAACAAGCCACCCTCGGGGACATCAAGCATCAACAAACTTTACAACAAATGTAAAAAGTTGCTGTATAAGAAAACTAAGGCAAAGCCCCAACAATGGAAAAGCACCCTCTTCAGCCTCAACAGGCAAATAAGACAACATGTAAAATCCTCTAAGGGTAACTTTGAGAAAACTTAGCAATCACAGCCAAGGATAACCATAAGGCCTTTTACAGCTACGTATGTAACACGGGTCTATATTAGATCACCGAATGCTTAAAAAAGCGAACGGTGATTGATAGAACTTATGTAAGCGAAAACTTAAAATAGCGAAGCAACAGAAACCCAATTTTTTTTCCTAGGGAAAGAATTCGATTGTCCATTTCTGTTGCTTCGGTATTTTCAGTGCTGTGGTGGAAAGTTACGAGTTGGGTTCAGGTAAGTGTGCGATTGCATGGATGCAAGTGTTTGGACGGGTTAGGTGAGTTAGGGTTAGGGCGCAGGTTAGGTATGTGTGCAATTGTGTGGACATGAGGGTTAGGGCGGGTTAGGTGAGTTAGGGTTAGGGAGCAGGTGAGGAGAGTGTGCAATAGTGACGGACCTTAGGGTTAGGGATTGGGTTAAGGTAAGTGGATAGTTAGTGGTGTGTGTATAGTTTAGTGTAGGGTTAGGTGTCAGATTTTAGGTGTATGTGTATAGATTGCTGTTTGTTTGGTGTGCTTGTGTTGTGTGTATGTTTTTTGGATCAGCGATTTTTTTCCCTAGGAAAAAAATCGCTGTTCTGACAGTTCGAGATTGTAAGCTTTCAGTTACATAGGGTCGATAATCACTGTTCCCTTTTTTAAGCATTCAGTGATCTAATATAGACCCTGTAACCCAAAAGGTAGGACACAGTGCCAAAATAGTGACTAACAGTATCACACACACTGATTCTGCAGAGGTAGCAAACCTGCTAGCAGACAGATCTGGTGAAAGTTTTACTCCCTTATCCCCTCCAAACTTATCACAAACCTTGCCTCCAACTTCCCCACACCCTTCATATCTGAAAAGCAGGACATTAAAGCCTTGTCTAAGGCAAAAAACACAGTCTCTATGGGACCAGATGGCATCCCAGGCTGTCTTCTAAACAAAGTAAAACATGAACTAGCATCAGCATTACATACCCTATTCAATCATAGCCTAACCACAGGCTTTGCTCTTGCAGAATGGAAAACAGCAACATTATTCTCCTCCACAGAGGTGGTTTAGCAACAGACCCATGGAATTATAGACTCATAAGTCTGACCAACCTCATCTGTAAAGCCATGGAATGGATCATCATGGACCTCATAAACAGACATAGGCAACCTTCAAACCCTGTATCCGACCAAATGTGGCTTCGTCAAGGGCAGATCCTGTCTGTTAAACCTGGTGGACTTCTTTGAAAATGTGACCAGGGCCATTTACAAGGGAAAATCTGTGCACACAGCATACCTCAACTTGGCAAAGGCCATTGACACAATCCCACACTCATGCATTACCGAAAAACTTAGCAAACTGAATGCAAATCCCTTTGTTGTTAGATGGGTTGCCAACTATCTCACAAACTAGTCACACACTTTCAAAGTGGGTGACGCCACATCAACTGGCAGACCTGTCACCAGCGGGGTGCCACAAGGGTCAAGGTTGGGCCTCCTACTGCTTGGAATATACTTCTCAGATGTTCAGGCCAAAACTAAGCGGCTGCCGCTGACCTAGTTTGAGGACAACTGCAAAATGGGTGCAATTACTGAATCCCCAGTCAGTATACTTTAGGAGGGTCTGATACAGAACAACCACTGGTGTCTTAGTCACAGTCTCAAATTGAATACAAAGAAATGCATCATCATTCTCCTCTGTAAAAACAATGGCCCTTCATACTATCAAATTAACAACAGTACCCTATTTGCCTATGAAGTGGTAAGAGATCTGGGATCACAAGTAGACTGCAACCTTAACTTTGACCACCATGTGTATACTGCAGTAAGGAATGCTTTCTACATATTACACTTGATTAACAAAGGCATCGCCTCTAGAACAAAGAAAGTTATAACCCCCTCTATACTCATCACTAATCAAGCCCATAATTGAGTATAATGCACCTTTCAGCATGCGTCATACAAAGCACCTGCAGCAACGGGAGAGACCTCAGAGGTTTCTAACTAAGAAGGTCAAGGGACTTCAGCACATGCCTTACACAGACCAACTAAAGTCCTGTCACTATACTCAATATCATATAGACATCTTAGGTGAGACTTATGCCTGGCTTACAGAGCAATCCCTGACCTAAACCAAATTAATTTGTTGCACATCCATAAATCAAATGGGACTAGAACTACCCATTCCAGGGACCCAAATATGGTCTGAGACTTAAACAGGATGAGCCGGAGGGACAGATTTGTCTCCCAGCAACTGCTGCATCTTTAGAATAGGCTGGAAATTCATGTAAAGCAGAGCACCTCTATGACACTGTTCAAGGAACCTAGATGAGTGGATGGGGCACCGTAAATTCTTACTGTGGATAGCACCTGTGATGAAAAGAGGCACTGCCAGCACAGCTAGCTGGAATTTTGTAAATAATTATATGTCATTTGTGAATATCAAACTGATTTATACAATATGCTTGTGTTACAAATTTATTAGAACTGTATGTCATACAAAATGCTGGTGTTGCACTTAGAACTGTATGTCATGTGTACATCAAACTGATTTGTGCAGACATTTGTGTTGAAAAGGTATTTGGAATGTGCTTGTGTTTGAAATGTATCCACAGTGTGTCCTACTGGTGAGAACAGAAATGTACATGCACTATTATAACTCTTTACATGTATATATTTTAACAGAGATAACTGGAAGGTAACCTCAGTCCAGCACACTTTAGAAAAATATCTGAAATTAAAGATGTTATCTCACAGGTTTCAAGGCAGCCAGAGACACAAATTCTGTACTAGGAAGCTTTATGTATTGTCTTTGAGGTGAACTATTACTACTCTGGAAGTGTGGAGGTATGCAATTGTTTTATGACTTCCAGCACCTAAGAAAGACTGGAGCAAAAGCCTTTGTGTGTGTATTTTTACATGTAGGTGGCTACATCCTGCCAACTTCCAGCAATGGGAGTTTTACATGGGAACTAGAAGTCAGATGACCGGAAGTGATATCATTCTGCAAGTTTCTCAGAAGTAATATTTTAGATATTATTTTGAGAAGTCTCTTACTAAGACAGATCATTCTGTATTCTATCTTGGGCCTGACAGGAAGAACAACCATTCACCACATCTTCTGCCTTACTTATTAAGTAAGTTATTAGGGAATGGTGATTCTCTTAGATTCAGTCAGGAATATAGTGAAGCTTAGTTTAGATATTGTTTTTCTTTATTTGTCTGAGCCTGTTCTTCAATGTTATTTGAACTATTTCATGTGTTTTGAACTCTGATGTCACAGTGGATATATGCTTAGTATTTTCTACGCTTTTATTTATTATTAACTATATTTAAACCTTTCATTGTGGCTGCTCTTTGTAGAGATATTTAAGTTCTGAGAGTTCTTGCATATTTATTTGGTGACACTGTGCAAGCCACTCCTAATAGCCTTGCTCTTGGTCAAACTACCATTTGTATTAGTATTAATTTCACACAGTAAAATTGGACACCCTTGGTTAAGGGCCTTAAAATATCTGGTGAGGGATTCTGGTGGGAGTGATAACTACTTTATAGTCTGGGAAAAAGGTTGCATAACTAGTAAACCTGTGCCAACCTTTCCCAGGTGTGTGTGTTTCTGTATGTTGAAAACTAATGTCAAATAGTGTGTGTGTCAGCTACTTGAGCAGGGACATGAAGCACTGTTTGGACAGAGAGAGTATGGAAAGACTTGGCTTGTAACCCTGGCTAAGGACTCAACACTATAGCTGTTCTAGTGGGGAGCCTTATTGGAGATCCTGAGAAAGAGAAAAGAACCACCCCACACAGACCATACTCTCTGTGTGCTCTTAAAGGAAATTGCACTTTATGCAGAGAGCTGCATCTGGAAATACTGTGTGTGTACCTGCTATTCTACCAGTGAACATCCCCACTGCTGCCAGTTGTGAGGAGTGAGGCTCCTTGAATATTGGCCCAGGGGTGGTGGTTCATCACATATTGGTGGCAATAGTGGTATACCCATGTCACAATTTCCACAACCCACCTGGACATGGGCAGTCATTACTAAGCACAATCCTGGGTAGTGACTAGAGTATCTATGGTATTACATTGAGATGAAAAGGCTTGGCTTGAAAGGACCTCAGGGTCAATAGCCTATTAAACTCATATGGTCCTATGGTCCTATGATAATTTGAGCCCCAAAACTATAAAAAATTAAATGAGATTTAACATGATTTACAGTGAACTTCAAAAGTCACTGTTACATATTTAAAGCATTTTATTGCAGCAGCAGCAGGGCAAGCCACCCTGTACCCCACATGTGGGGATTGCACCTCTCACTATTACTGCTTCAAACTGTACCCCCTCATCACCACTTCCCTAAAATCACTGCATCAAAGAATCTATGGGGTGAGAAAATACTCAGTGATACAGCAAGTTCAGACAGTATATATTCTCATTTCTTGCACTCAAATTCTTATGTTACTGCATATTGCAATTACAGTCCTTGTACATACTATAGGAACTCCTAAAAAATTTGCCAATGAGTTCAGTATTATCTTTGAGAAATTTAAAAAAAAGAATGCCAGTGAATAATTATCTGTGTTCAACACTGGATTAAACTAAATATTAAATACAGCATGGCTTATCTAAATTATCACCAAAGGAAATATTGCCAGCCCAAATCACTAGAATTTTGTAAATAATTATGTGGCATTTGTGAATATTAGTATGATTTATATAGAAGTGTGACAGAAGGAGACACTGTCAGGCAAGCTATCTGAAATTTTGTAAATAATTGTATGTCAGTTGTGAATATCTACATGATTCATATGCTTGTGTTACCAATGTATTAGAACTGTATGTCATGTGTACAAATTGCTAGTAGAGAAGTGTGTGTAAAGTTCTGAGGTTAAATATGTATCCACAGTGTGCCCTACTGGAAAAGAACAGAACTGTGAATACACTATTGTAATTGTGTAAATGTATATAAGCAGTGGAAACTGGAACATACAAAGTTAACTTGCAAAACTTCAGTAAAATAGTTGAAATTAAATTGGTGTATAACTGTGTCATAAAAGAGGTGTTATCTTTCAGTTTCAGTACAGCAAGGTGACAGGATGGCTAAAACTATGAAGCCTTCTGCATTGTTTTGTGTTTTATTGTTTTATGTCTTCCAGCAGCTGCAAACATCTAAGGGCTATGTATTTTTCACAGTGAGATTCTAAATGCTAGCAGTTTCTGGCAATGGTTGTTGATCCTGGGAACTGAATTCAGGAGAGAAAAAGTGATGTCATGCTGCAAGTATCACATCAGTAATATTTTATATTAATTTAAGAACTCTCTGAGAGAGGAACTGTGCATTTTATATTTTGCCTTCTGACCTGGTAGCATCCGTTGGAAACATCCACTCACCACATCTGTCATGCCTTGCTATAAGTAAGTTAACTAGGGTACAGTAAATTCTTTTAGATATAGTTAGGAATAGAGTAAAGATTAGTTCAGATGTTTTATGTATTTATTTGAGACTGTCCTGCAATGTTGTTTTAAATATTTCCTGTGATTTTGAACTCCAAAGTTACTGTGATGATTTACTGAGTATTTTCTTGTTCTTTTATTATTTATTATTAACTATATTTAAACCTATCTTTGTGGCTGATATTTGTGAGACATATTTAAGCTCTGAGAGTACTTGCATATTTATTCAGTACCACTGTGCAGGCCATTCCTAATAACCTTGCTCTTGGTCAGACAACCATTTGCATTAATAGTAACATTACACAGTAGGATTGGACACCCTTTGTTAAGGGCCTTAAGGAGTTCTGATGGCAGTAATAACTACATTATAGCCTGGGAAGAAGGGGGCACTGCTAGTAATCCCATGCCAGCCTTTCCCAGGTGTGTGTGTGTGTGTGTGTGTGTGTGTGTGCAAGTGCATGTGTGTGTGTGTGTGTGTGTGTGTGTGTGTGTGTGTGTGTGTGTGTGTGTGTGTGTGTGTGTGTGTGTGTGTGTGTGTGTGTGTGTGTGTGTGTGTTTGTGTGTGTGTATGTATGTGTGTGCGTGGGGGGGTAAAACAAATTTCCAAGAGTGTCTGTGTCAGCTACTTAGGCAAGGACATAAAGCACTGGTTGTACAGAGAGAGTGTTGGAGGACTTGGCTTGGAACCCTGCCTAAGGACTCAGTTCTATAGCTGTGCGAGTGGGAAGTCTTACTGGGGATCTGGAGAAAGAGTGATAAATCAGCCCCAGATTGACTGTGGTCTCTGTGTGCTCTTAAGGGAAATTGCACTTTACTGTGTGTGTACTTGTCATCCTCCCAGTGTGTATGTTCCCCACTGTTATCAGTGGTGAGGATTGAGGCTCCTTGGATGCTGACAGGGAAGAGGTTAAGCTCAGACCAGCTAACCTTAAGAACAATAGCTTGAAATTAAATGTCTTGGTTTAGGCCATAAAGATTTCATCTCAAGGTTTGAATTCAGCCAGAGACGAAATGTCTGGGCTGGGATCCTGCTCTTATTGTTCTTAGTCGTGAACACATTGCTACCCTGCGGTACTAGAGAATGGCTAGTTAGTCTCTGTAGAAAGGATGAAAGGGTTGGAATTGTTTTACAGTCTCCAGATGCTGAAATAAGCAAGTTCTAGGTGTGTATTATGACACATCTGTGCTAGATCCTGGCTCAGCTTCTAGTCAGGGGGGGTAGTGTGGGAACTACAGAATAAGGTGACCAGATGTGATGCCATTCTGTAGCCAGTATTGAAATTTTGTTTAGATAATAATGAGAGATGTGACAGATAACACTCAGCACTCTGGTTTGGGACTGACAAGACCACTCACCCACTTCATCATGCTTTGTTTCATTAAGTAACTTAATGAGGGAACAGTAATTCTTCAGTCAGTTATGAAAATATAGCAAGATTAGCTGAAAATACTGTTTTTCTGTATCTGTCTGAGTCTTTCCATCTGTGTTTTTTTTTATATTTCCTGTGAATTGAAACTCTGGTGTTTATTGTAAATAGATATTCAATATTTTCATGCTTTCTATTTTATTTAGCATTAAATATATTTATACCTGTCAATGTGGCTAGTCATTTAGAAAATCGTTTAACCTTTGAGAGTAATTGCATTTATTTGGTAGCACTGTGACTTCATGCTCCTGAAAGTGTTTCCAGTTGGTTAAAACTACCATTTGTATAAGTATTAATTTTACTAAGAGTAATTAGGTTCCTTGGTAAGAGCCTTAAAGTAGCTGACTGGTGGCAATGCATCTACCTTAAAGTCTAGGTGACGGTGGCCTAGCTGTTAAATCTGGGTCAGCCTTTCCCAGATGTGTGTGTTTGTGTGTGTATGTGTGTGTGTGTGTGTGTGTGTGTGTGTGTGTGTGTGTGTGTGTGTGTGTGTGTGTTTGAGGATATCCCTGCACATGTCTTGATAGGGAATGATTTTGATAATGTAGTACCTGGTGTGTATGCAGTTACATGCAGTCAGGCTTGGAGACAGGCATGTGGGTGTGGCAGCCTGAGCAGACCCACACAGACCCCACACCTGAAGCTGAGGCTGGTGATGTGGCTAATTCATATAGGGAGTTACCCGTAGCAGTGAGCCTGAAGGTGAGGTGCAGCTGCTGATAGATACTGATGTTCTCTTGGACAGGTTGACTGCATGGGTTGAGATGAGAGGTAGTACCCAGGTTGATGGTAAGGCACAGCTCTCAGAAAACATGAGAGTTCCTGTGGAAGGAGAGCTGGGAAGGGGCACAAAGATAGAGTTGAGACAGGCTCAACTCTTGGACCCTGCATCATGCAGCTTGAAGAAGGTAGCAAAAGAGGCACCTGATTCCCAAGAAAAAGGGGAGTCTGTATACTGGAACAAAGGGTTACTGTATAGAGAGTGGACCCCTGAGGGAGTGCTAGATGGTGAGGTAATACAGCAGTTGGTAGTGCCCTGAGCCTACCATCTGGCAATTCTAGCCATAGCCCATGGCATTGATTTTGCAGGTCATATGGGCATAAAGCATAACAAAATACATATTATATAGAACTTTTATTGGCCTAGGATTTCAAGGGATGTAACAGGGTACTGCAGGACCTGTGAGCAGTGCCAAAAAGTAGGCAAGTCAGGAAACAAGGTCAAAGTTTCTTTGATGCCTTTGCCTGTGATTGAGGAGCCATTTCAGAGGGCAAGTATGGATATTGTAGGGCCTCTGAGTACCCCAAGTTCCACAGGGAAGAAATATATCCTAATGGTAGTAGATTACACTACTAGATAAGGTGGTGGTTCTGTCCTCCATAGAGGCAGAGAAGGTGGCAAATGCTTTGTTACATATTTTCAGCAGGATAGATTTCCCAAGAGATATACTGACTAAAAGAGGTGCCAATTTCATGTCAGACCTGCTAGTTTGTTTGTGGGCATGCTGTGGGGTGAAGCCCCTAAAGATCACCCCCACCACCCCCATGAGTACCCTATGAGGTATTGTATGGGTATAGGGTGAGGGGGCCCTTGGATTTGATTCATGCTGAGTGGGAGGGTGAGTGTGAATCCCACAAGGAGTCTGTTGTGGCATATGTCTTAGGAAGCTCATGGGCTTGGCCCAGGAAAAACTGGCAGGAGCCCAGCAGCAGAATAAGGTCTGGTTTGACCGGAATGCTGAAGCCTGAGAGTATGCTATGAGACATATTATGGTGCTCATTCCTGTCAGACACAATAATCTGCAGGCAGCTTGGGAAGTATTCTTAAAGTGGTAAGGAAGGTTAGTGATGTTACATGGTAGAGCTGCTAGACAACAGGCAGGGGCACAAACTGTACCATGTTAACATGATGAAGCCTTACCATGATAGGGAGGCCCTGGAGCTGAGTATTTGCAGTGGGTGGCAAGAGGAGTCTGAGAAGGATCTGGTGACTGATCTCCTCAGTTAGGTTCGGACGGGCACCTCAGTGGAAGGGGTAGCAGAGTCCCAGCGGCTTTCCCTTACCCAGGTACAAGAAATCGAAGCATTGTTACAGGAGTTTGGGAACATGTTCATTAAGAAACCTTGGTAAACCCACCTGGTGCAGCACCATGTGGATACAGGACCCCAAAGACCTATCAAGCAGGCGAGTGAGTCAGACAGACCATAAGGGAGGAGATAGAGGATATGTTGTAACTAGGAGTAATTAGAGAGCCCAGCAGTCCCTGGGCCTCCACAGTGGTGCTGGTATCAAAGAAGTATGGCAGCACCAGGCTCAGTGTGGACGACAGACAACTACACAGTCACAGAGAGTCAGATGCTTACTCCATGCCTAGGACAGATGAAGTCTTAGAGCAGTTGGGTGGGGCTATGTATCTTACCACTATTGATCTGACCAAGGGCTATTGGCAGGTGCTCTTGACTCCCATCACTAGAGAGAGGTGAGCTTCTGTAACTCCTTTCAGATTATACAACTTCACAAAGATGCCCTTTGGGATGAAAAATGCCCCAGCAACCTTCCAGAGGCTGGTAGATCATATCCTAGAATGAGCAGGAGATCAAGTCCTTGCTTACTTGGATGATCTTTCCATCTACAGCCATTCCTACCTTCAGCATGTCAGGGAGGTCCTGGGCAGACTGCAAAGGGCAGGATTGACCATCAAACCCAGTAAGTGTCAGGTGGGTATGGCAGAGTTCTCCTACCTGGGATATAGAGTGGGGAGTGGTAAGATCAGGCCAGAACCTGCCAAAGTGGAAGCTATTCAGGCATGGCCTGACCCTGTTACTAAAAACAGGTGAGGGCATACTTGGGGACAGCGAGTTACTATAGAAAGTTTGGTCCCAATTATAGTACAATAGCTGCTCCCCTTACAGACCTGAGAAGGAAAAAGGCCATATAAGGTAATGTGTACCCCAGCCTACGAGCAGGCATTCTAAAAGCTTAACAAGGCTTTGGGAGGACCCCCTGTGCTAGCCAGGTCAGATTACAACAAAAAATGTGTTGTGCAGGTGGATGCTTCAAACCATAGGGTGGGGGCTGTACTCAGCCAGGTTTTCTCAGAGGGAGAAGATCACCCTGTTGTATATCTCAGTCATGGACTCCAACCCTGGGGGGAATGTTATGCAGCAGTAGAAAATGAATGTCTAGCCATAGTATAGGCACTGCAAAAGCTTTAGTCCTATCTGTATAGAAGGAAATTTACTGTGGTTATAGACCACAGTGCCTTAACATGGCTACATCAAGCACTCCAGCAAAATTCCAATGTATTAAGGTAGAAGCTAGGGTTGCAGGCATATGACATGACAGTTCAGCACCATAGTGGGGTCAGCAATGCCAATGCAGGTGGGCTCTCAAGACAGGGTATGGGTTAATGTATTCCCAGACAGGCTCAATTCTCTCAAGTAACATTTCCCCAGGGTCACTTGAAAAACTAGCTTGAGTCTTCAAAGGAGGGAGAGATGTCATGATGTGAGGTAGTGCCAGCTATGCCAGAGAGAGTAGAGCAGTGCATTTGTAACATATGCATAACTAGCTGGGCGTTTGTAAAAGAATTTATGCCATTTGAATATAAAACTGATTTGTAGAGATGTTTGTGTTAAAAATGCATTTATAAAGTTGCTTGTGTTAAAAACGCATCCACAGTGGGTCCTGCTGGACAGAAAAGAAATATACATGTGCTGGACAGAAAAGAAATATACAAGCATGTCAGACTGTATTGTAACTAATGAAATGTATATATGTTAACAGAGGATGCTGGAAAGGAATGGGTTAAGTTCAGCCCTGCTAACCTTAAGAAAAATAGCTTGAAATTAAATGGCTTAATCTAGGCCATAATGATTTTAGCACACAGGTCTGGATGCAGCCAGAACAGCAATGTTTGGGCTGGGATCCTGCTCTTATTGTCCTAAGTGGTAAACTAATTGCTACCCTAAGGTGCCAGATAATTGCTGGTTAGTCTCTGCAGGAAGGATGAAAGGGTTGGAATTATTTTAGCCTATCCTGTGAATTGAAACACTGTTGTTTATTGTAAATAGATATTCAGTATTTTCATATTTTCTATTTTATTATTTATTATTAAATATATTTATACCTTTCATTATGGCTGGTCTTTTAGAAGATATTTTAACCTTTGAGAGTAATTGCATTTATTTGGTGGCACTGTGGCTTCATGCTCCTGAAAGTTTTGCCAGTTGGTTAACACTACTATTTGTATAAATATTAATTTTACTATGAGTAATTGGGTACCCTGGTAAGAACCTTAAAGTAGCTGCCTGGTGGCAGTGAATCTCACTTATAGTCTGGGTGGAGGTGGCATATGTGTGTGTGTGTGTGTGTGTGTGTGTGTGTGTGTGTGTGTGTGTGTGTGTGTGTGTGTGTGTGTGTGTGTGTGTGAAAATCAAATCTGAAAGACTGTATGTGTCAGCTACTTAATACAGGGACACAGAGCACTGATTTCTACAGAGAGAAAGGTGGAGTCTTATTTGGGGCCTTCAGAAGAAGTCCAGCCCCAGGACTGGAGTGTGATCCCTGTGTGATCTTAAGGGAAATTGTACTTGGTGCAGAGGGCTGCATCTAAAAATACTGGATGTATCTATTATTTTTCTCAGTGAACGTTCCCCACCAGTGTCATTGGTGAGGACTGAGGCTCCATGATCACTGGCCCAGATGAGGGACGTCACAAAGACTGTGATATAATTTATGCTTTTCACCAGCTATGGTTCTGATCAAAAACTGGTCTAAGTTTGATGCAGGAATCTTATGCCAAGTTTCTTAACCTATATAAGTAGTAAGTAGCTTTTACAGCATTTATACTAATTTTCCTCTTTCACAATTACATGCATTTTTTAATACTATGACCAAACATGGTTAATTGTTTCATTTGCCATTTTCTTAGTGACCACCATGTAGTCAGCCTGACAAATGTGCTTGACTTTCTATCAAACTTCCTAAACCTCTTTACCTACTGATTCATGGTGCTATGTTGTTTCCCACTCTTCACTACTGTACTCCTCTGACATAGCTGTCTCACTTATGTGTGGCTGCTTCCTAGATGTTGATCAGTCAGCAACACCAGAGCTCTAAACATTGTCTTCCTTTCATAACAGAATGTCTTCTTTTTTATCTCTGTTAGGGTAAAAATGTATCGTATAACTTTGAATACCCACAAAGTTGTAGGAGTTGCCTTTACCACTTTAAATAGTGCTTTCACATTATGGCATGAGTGTGGACATCTTCCTTGGCTTTGAGTGAATGCCTGCTAGCTGTTTCATTATCTGTGAATTCAACTAATACTACTTCCCATTTGTTAACCAGCTAAGCCAACTGGATTGACAGTCACTGGCAAACCAGGAGCAATGTCTGGTTAACTGACTTTTTCAAGGTTATACTGTAGGAAACTGAGAGCTGAGGGAATCAAACCCTCAACCACAGAAATTCCAGGTCAGAGCCTTAACTCTCTGCACCAACTGCCAGACTGTACAATGAGCAATAACACTATTTTAATTAGCATCTTGTGATGTGGCGGCCATTGAAAAATAACTAGATATCCTTTATACCAGCTACTGTTAAATATTCAAGAGCTAGTTAAGGGTTTACTAATGGCTTCCTCAAGGGATTAGAATGCAGCTTAAAACTGGATCACAATCTGTAACTGCCAAATGGGTGCTGGTGGATAAATAAGCCATTAACAGATAATAACATAAAAAATTATTTGTATATAAGGTAGAATATATAGTGAAAAGGATATAATATCAAGATATTGCATGAGAAATAGAAAAAATAAAACATTAAAATGTATTGCATTTGTTCCATATATCAGAACAAGTGTATTGTTGGGTTGAATGGTGCAAGAAGGCAACATGACAGTAACTTAACATGCTTTCTCTGAAGCTATGAAAATAAAATGACTGTTGTGAAACAACAACAGAAGTGAAGCAAATAAAAAAAGTACTGGGAGATGCATTAGAGGTTTGACAGTACCTGCTATAAGGACAAAAAATGCTGAGTGAACCAGGAAAAAAGCTTTTGAACTGTAGCAAGCACTTGAGCTCCAAACAGAGTGGCAGATGAGACCTCAGTGCCGATGGATATTCAGCAACTCATCTGGAGGAAATGATCAATAAATTAGCTATAGATACTAAAGTACAAGACAGAAATTAAAATGTTGGCAGGGAACAATCAGTAAAGATCAAGAAATTGCCATTCCTGACTGTTTTTATGGAGGCTTCAGTCTTTCTACAATAATTGCAAGTGCAAGAGTTCTTGTAGCAGATTCAGCATAAATGTAAAACAAATAACAATAATAATAATAATAATTCAGCTGTAGAACAAACATGATGACTTAAATATGTATCACTAATGGAACATCTACAGTTAGTAGGCCTGGCAGAATGACCAGAAGGAGTGAATTCTGTATTTTAGAAGGAAATTGCCTTCCTTGTGGACTTGGAACTAAAATTTAACTCACCTTGGGTTGTAAACAAAAAACAAAATAAATAAATAATGCTCTGGGTACTTAATATAAAGCTTCCTTCCATTTTTAAGTAAATTGTCTTTTCAAAGCAGTAGAATAAGCTACTAGCAAAGATTTGGCAAATATTTTCATAAAATCGCTTTCAGAAGGGCATGAAATGGTACCTCACTACATTCTTGGAATGTTGTTGTCCTTAAGGCATCACCTGATTAGATCTGACAGTTATATATCTCCCTCTTCTTTATATGATATTAGGACATTTCAATATTCCATTATAATCCAAAGTTTTTACTCCTATTATATTTGAATTTCCACCCCTGTGATGGTGCACAACATACATAGGTTCATAGGTTCATAGGTTTATACTAGGCTATCTGCCCGAGGGCATTTACAAGCCTAGCCCATAGTTTTGTGGCTTACACCACCCCCCTTTAGGGTATGGAACTATACCCATTATTTGCTTGTGCTCTGTCGAAGCAGTGACACTGAGGTAATCCCTGGGGTATATTCTATCATCTCCATCCATTTGGTTGATTTCTTTGAACAAAGGCCCAGGTGTCTCTGCTCTGCATATATACGGATTTTGTTCCACAGCATAGGAGTCTTTTTGATGATGATGAATCCCCCTCCCCCACTACATTAATAATATACTTTATTAAAATAAATATAATTATATAAGCTTAAGTACATGATATTACTTTAAATAGTATGCCTTAAACTGCATTAATATGAGCTCTATAATAAAACAGAGTCTTGAGATGCATAATGCAGCAACTGTAACATTATTAAAAATAATGCTAGTATACAATGCAGATATTTATGGGTCTATATCAGAATCGCGAATGTTCACAATATCAAATCTGACATTGTCAACACGTAAATAGCGAAACTGCAGAACATCAAAGAGGTAAACGGAAATATCAGTAAGGGGAGATTTCCATTTACTACAATGTAGTGCGGTCTTGGAGTTGGAATATTTAAGTAGCGGGGGGTGTGGGGGTGCAGGGTGGCTTTCTCCTCTGCTTAAAGCAAGTAGATCTATTTTTTGACTGTTTGTTATGTTTTTATTAGGTGTTCAATGTTACTGGACTTCAACGATATGGTGTCAGTCATATCGTATTCAAAGTTCAGTAACTTCAAGCATCTAATATAGACCCGATATTTACTACATCATCATAATACAACAGCTCCAAAAGACTAAACTACTGAAAATACAAGATTTTGCATAAACATACTCAGCATGTCATGCTATTATAAATTGTCTGACAAAACATAGTGTTTCCTTAATATCCTGGGTTTATGTCATCTGTTTTACAAGTTGCAAAGTCATGAGGAATTTGTTGTCCTTTTTTTTTATTTCCTAATCAGTTTTATGCATGACTGTGGTGGTGGTGCTGCGGTAGCATTGTCACCTCACAGTTAGACGTTGCCCATTCGATTCTCAGTTAGAGCGTCTTCTTTGTGGCAACATGCGTGACTGGGCGTTCCTTCATTGAAGGTTGGGCAATAGGCCCGGCAAGCCAGCATGTAAAAATCTACTGCCAATTATTAGCAGATCGGAGTTCCGCTGTGGCGACCCCTAACTGGGAAAAGCCGAAAGACACAAACAAATGAGTTTTATGCAAATTACAAGACAGATCTGGATGCTTTGTCCTTTTGCCTTTGCTGAAAACTTTTTATACACAGTCAGAATTTCCCAGTTAGCAATAACAAATAACTTAATTTTATAATGCAGTATGCCAAACAGACATGAATGCATAGAGGGGTATTAAACATCAGACTATCACACAGTGAGCAGGTAAGCAAAGAACAGTATATACTGGTTACAGGGTATAGAAAATGTCTGCCTGTGGGTAGCTTTTTCATCCATGAGCATGGAGAAGTAAGGCGTAATAGAAAAAAATCTCAAAGCCCCCATCAAAGCTGTCTGCAGGATGTTCCGTCTCAGAAGACCCACACCTTGGTGTAGAGAACTAAATGCTTCAGTTGGTCAGGAGAGGTATGAATGATTGCCTAACGGAGAAGTGATGCAAACAAAAGTAATTTACCTATATTAGTAACTACCGATACTACTGTATGGTATAAAAACCTGAGCAGTAAAGGCAGAGCATTTGAGGAAGCTAAAGATTATCGAGATGAAGTGTCTGACACAGTGGTAGGATGCCCACTGCTGGAAAGAAGAACAAATGAGATAATCAGAGCAGAAGCCCAAGAAGCTCCAATTGCAAAGAATGTCTAAAGAACAGGTTATGGTAGCTCAGGCACATATTTAGGAAAACCAAAGACAATCTTGTGAAGAGGATTTGTGTGAGGCAGGAAGAGGGCAAGAAGAAGCAAGGGTTCTCAACAAAGAGGTGGATGGATTGCGTGAGAGAAGACCTGAGACAGTCAGGCATAACCATGAGAAAAGGTAGGAGAGTGCCACGGATTTGAGACAGATGGTAACAGTTGATGTGGCACCCTAACCCCATGAAGAAAATGGGAAAAGGGGGATTGCTGATGATGATGATTACCAATATAAGTAAATGAAGAACTAGAAGATTTCTGCTTAAATGTAATCAACAAAGAGGCAATGATTGGGCCCTGTCTCATTCCAGTATATAGGCTGTCTGACTCGCAGATGCAGCAGTCAGCTCAAGGAGGTAGTTGGTGATCCATACACCTGGCTGAGATACAGAATCATTATTCATGAGCACTTGCCCTATGTGTTAGTGGTTTTGAAGCCCAAAAGTTTTGATAAAGCCACCAAGGGCAGGACTTGTGACATGAGTAACCTAAATGTAGTCACTGTGTTTATCTACTGCCCAAACTATGTTGGGAGGTGGACATTGCCACTGACTGACCTTACAGATTAGGGGAATAGTTCATCCACAAAAATCCTTGTAAACATCTTAACAAATCATGGGAGGACCCATGACCTTGAATTTATGTAATCCATGCTACTACTGTTTTTGTCCCACTCTAGTGATGATGCTACAAACTCTACTGTGTGGTCTGATCATGTTTATTTCTCTTTCTTTCCAGATGCAGTCCTCTTTCTCTATGCCATATATACAGAATTCACAAGTGTTCTTGAGATATATGTCTCCTCAAATTCTCTGCGCCTGCTGTCAGACTTCTTGTGTCCACCCTCAGTCCCAGAACATGTGTATCACTCCTGTCTTTTCCTCCAGATGCCACCAGCATCTGCTATCTTCCTTTATGCCTTCCATTACCAATTTCACTCGGGTTAGATGCCATCTATTCAGTATTCTCAGACTTTGATCTCCCAGTCCATGTACTTTCTGCATGTGCCTCTACCTGAATTGCCTTCTGCAAGTATCCAGCAACTCCTATCCATCCTTCTTCATTTTCCCAACTCCTTCCCATTCTTTATTCTGCTTTGTCCCTTCTTTTTCTTAGTCCTCCACAGATCTGTTATCCCATTTGCATCTGTAAACTCTTCCGTTTCCTCCAGAAAGTCATCCTCTCTACTCTTGCCCTCCCTTCTGCCTTTTACTTTCTCCTGTTGCTCTCTCTGTATCCTTTTTCCCGTTTCTTGTAGTCCTTTCTCATTCATGTCCTTTAGTAATCTTCTCCATATCCCCTCTTACTTAGTATCTGTGGCTTACCCCCTTCAGTTTCTGAGTGAATGATGTTACATGTCAGTGCATACAGCTGGTATGTGACAGCCCTCAGCCATCTTTTCCTATTTATCCTCATTTTTGCCTTGCTCACTGTATTCCCCTTGTCTTTACTGACTCAGCCTACTATGACTTTTTGCATTTGTTGCAACCTTTTGTCCATGCATGTTGCACATTACGTAGCTTAATAATATCATCATCCTTGCTGTGTTAGTTCTCTTAAGCAATATATACGTCCTCCTCCCTACCCAGAAAGCATCCCTTAACTTTTTCCCAGCTTCCTCTAGGATGTTCTCTATAATCTTTCCCTCTCTCCCCGACTATTATCACAACACAAAGCCCTAAATACTTGAGAATCTCTACACCTTTCTGTCCACCTTGTTTTGTCCCACATTTATCCAAAATGTCATTTCTGAGTTATATGAAACATCTGGTACACTGTCTCTCCATCTCTTTAGAGCACTCTCATGTCTCCCACTGCTTCTGTTTTTTTCCTCAATGTTTATTTTTAAACTTAAGGTTTTGAGATTCTAATGTTATGCTACTATATGACACATTTCAATGCAAAATCTGACTTCCTTGTAAACCTTTTTAAATTCTGTCTGGTTTCCTAATATATTTCAGAAGAATTTCCTTAATCTTCTACCTCGACTTAAAAAAAAAGTCCTTAATATAATCTTATCATTAAAGACATTTAAATCCAGTGAAATCTTGAGATGTCATTATATTTGCTTCTAATACTCATTTATCTGGAAGCAATGTTTAAGACTTTTCTGCTTTCCCTGCAACTTTTTTCTGCATCCCGTGAAGCCTAATATGTTTTGTTGTCACACTAGCTTAGCTTCATGCTGGATTCTCTCTCTAATGACAGCTTTAGTCCCCAGGAGCTTCCACCTTAGTTATTTTAATAATGTCCTTTTTTATCATTATCATAACTACTTCTAAATTTGTATTGAGGACTCACTGTCTCTGTATATGATTAAATAATCTGGTTGGATATTCCTTAATAATTGTTATTTCCACATTCATTGTCTGCAAATGAGTATTCTACCTTAAACAAAACCTACCATATTCTTCCAACTTTTTCTTGTCTTTGAACAAATTTATCTGTCTACATCACTTTATCAAATAGTCTGTTCAGCAAATTACTATCATCGTGTAGTGTTTGTTATGGTCGATAGCTGGCCCACTATTTTTTTCCCTGCAAAAAAATTTGCTGAAAAGATCGGTCACAAAAATGAGTTTTCACTTAAGTGGGTTCGATGAATTGTCATTCTCTGAAGAGACTATTCGACAAGTGATATAGACCCCAAATATACAGTACCACCTGCTCCTATACATAAGGTAATGTTCTGTACATTTCTTGCAAAGTTTGTTCCTCTACTCTTCTCTTTCTGAAAATTTCAATCCGTAATTAATATCTTAACCAGCAACAAGCTTAGTGGTTATGCTGCAGTGCCATTTTTTTTTGTGTGTGTGTCTTCTTTGCAAAATGCTAAATTCCTACTAACAGTTATTTCACTTTATAGCAGTATTTAGAAATGGCAGTCTCACCTCTGTTTCCCTTTAGTAATAATTCATGACTAGATATAGGTATCTCAAGTTGATTGATCATGACGGTAAAGCTTGAATGATTAAACACAACCACCAATAGATAAATAAAAAACACGCAAACCATGAACCTTAATGGTAAATGTTATAACACTAAGGATCACGGTATCGCTGTGTTTATGTTCCTCCTTTTTTCAGTGTTGTTAGTGCTGTTTCTTATTATACTGACCAGTGGTTCATTTTGTTTTTTTATAACTATGAGTAAATCCTGAGATTATTGCCATTACACAAAGAGATTATTAAAGGTAAAAAATGTACCTTTTATAAATAATGTCATTACATTTACGGACTTCAATTGTCTTCTGACAACTCCTGGTAGTCTGGGGCATGTAGGATGTGCACTGCACATGTGCTACCAGTTTGTAAGCTCCTACACAGTACACTGATGTTTCTGCCTGTTTTTTTTTTTTTAATTTTTTGTTAGCAACGGAGAATTCCTTCGTTTGCCTTCTATGTAGATTATGCATTTTCTTTTTTATATAGGTGCTACAGTGCCTGGAGCTATTTCTATGGGACTCACATCACTGAGAACTATAAGGTGCTTTTTTATTAAGTTGTATTCTATTATTCTGTTCCAGAGAGCAGTTTAGTGTTACATGGTAGCAAGCAAAGTTTTGAGTGAGAGAAGGAACATAAGTCTATTTTTGAATGTGCAATAATTTATTTGTAATTTAATGTAGGGTTGACTGAGGTTTATCAGTGTGTATGTGTGTGTGTGTGTGTGTGTGTGTGTGCGTGTGTGTGTGTGTGTGTGTGTGTGTGTGTGTGTGTGTGTGTGTGTGACTGTGAGGGTGCTTGTGACTCTGCTTTGCATTTTATCCTGTACCTGGTAAACTTTAATTCTTCTACTACTGGAGAATATTCCAGTAGAAAGCCCAGTCGTTCATGAAGACTTCAGCAGCGGAGGTTATTTTTACTGGGATATGCATGATTTACAATTGGCATGATGACTGGTCCATCCAGTCAGCATGCACGTTTGAATAGTTAACTTTTACTGTATAATAATGCTTTTTGCTTGCCTTACTCCACACATCTTTTTATACAGACTTGTGTTATTTTATACTAATTAATTTCCTGCTGATTTCCTTGGCCACAGCAGCATTCGACATTACCATTTCTCTCTTTCTCTCTGCTTCTGCCTTGAAGCATTACCCATTGATGATTTTTTTTTTCTGTTTGTTTTCCTGTTGACTTTCCCTATATGATCCTTCAGTGGTAATCTTTACTGACTACCTTTATTTTATGCATAAAACTAGACTGGCTATATGCTTCATCTTTCCTCCAATTTGTAAACTATTCCATTGAAAGTTTGTTTATCTGAAGTAACAGCTGCTCTTTCTGTTCAAAGTAACCACTTAAGCGCAGCCGTATAAAGACTCCAGTGGAATCCTTTTTGCCTTGCAGGGCAGCACAAACCTTCCCGCCTTCCATTTAAATGACGATACACTTAAAAATCTGTCTTGTCACACTTATTTGAGTATACAATTTGCAGTGAGTTTGAGAAACCACTGTTCAAAGTTGATTCCAGGAATTTAACCTTAGCTGTATTTATGTCATTAATGAGATCATACATGAACCCTGTAAAATGTCTTTGTTAAGCCTGCATTGCACATTGAAGTAAACCAGTGCCCATCAATGCAAGAATGAACGCAGGAGACAAAAGGAAAAAAAAAAAGAGAGACCTATAGAAGTGACAGTGTTAAATGTGTGTCAAGGCTCCCAACATCTGCCTGAAACTTTCCAGACCAGTGTAGATGAGGTTAAATGACCAGTCAATCAGGATCTAAGACAAAGAGAATTTCCAGTTACTTGTTTATCCAGTACAGTCAACATGGAGGATAATATCTGGTATGGGTAGATTCAGAACACTGTTAATCTTTGTTCTGTTTTGTTTTTGTCATGTACCATAGCTGCATAATAGCACATCTGATATGTTTCCTTCCTGGTAAAGAGGTACAAATAAACAAGTTTTCAATAGTTAATAAATGAAGGAATTTCTTAGTTGCATATATGTGCTTATAAAAACAGAAAAAAAATATTTATTTTCTGTCTCCTCACTATTCATTGCTGACTCTCTCTCCTTACCAGTTTCTTGAAATTATTTGTAACAATTAAAATAAATAAATAAATACAGAAAACAACACATTTTTTCATTCTGAAGTCAAATATGTCCAGTGAATACATTTTTCATATTTACTAATGGTTAAGGTGTTTGCCTTACAAACACAAGGTGCAGGGTTTGAGTCTCACAAGGGATAATTGGCTAGGCTTAAAATGTCTCACAAGAGCAGTTAGCTTAGTACTAATCTATGAACCTATGATATGTTTTGGTACTGATACCTAAACATATTATAGCTTTGATTAGAAAGTATTAATGCAAACGATAGAGAAAAACATGGAAATAAAGGATATTTGTTGTGGGGAGGGGGGTACCAAACTATTTGTAATACTTCAGCCTAAGTTTGTTAGGCATAAACCATAACTCCTGTGATTCATGAGTATGCCTCCTACACAGCTACCACAGCAATATAGAGGTGTAATGCATCTCAAATGTAACTGTCAAATAACAAGTAGGAATTTTGGAGCCCTAGCATTTAAAAATCAAGGAACCTGCTTATTAACACAGCAGTGCTAGTGGGGTGAGAGCTGCATTTCCGACTATTGCTGGAGATTACTGAAAAATCAGGAATGAGCATGTAGCATGTACACAATTAAGTGCATGCTCAAGTGCAGCTTAGCAACTCTACAAGAATAACACCAGAAATGTTTTTATGCAAATCTTATTCAATGATCTGAGGAAGAAACAGTATACATGAATCAGAAAAGAGGTAGAGCATGCAAAGGAACTTACACAAGGATGTAAGGGAAAGTAAGTGTGGGAATGTGGAGGGAGAGAAAGGGTAAAGGTTTATAGGTTCATATGTTGGTACTAGGCTATCAGCCCTAGGGCCTATACAAGCCTAACCATAACAATTCCCTGGATATTTCTTCCCACAGTATTTATTTCCCTGGACCCCTGTCTAGCAGGGCAACTGACATGAGCCCCGGGGTGAATTTCCTATCTCCCATCCAATCATCAAGGTTCCTTTTGAAGAGGGCCAAAGAGGCGGTCTGCTTGACATGTATGGGCAGTCTATTCCAGAGTCTGGGGAGTCTTTGGGTCAGGAACCTATCTCTCCAGCATGTTTTGCTCATTGTGATGATAAGGTTTAGATCCCTGGAGCATGTGTCTCCAAGGGATTGGGATTTCTTTAAGTGTAGCATGTCCAACAGCTCTGGGTTTGACATGGCCTTGTATGTTAAGCAGAGATCGCCTCTGAGTAGACGGTGGGTGAAGAAGTATAGTTGGAGTTTTTTTAGGTGGTCAGCATAGAGCATCTGCTTGAGGCCTATGATTCTTTTAGTGAGGTATTTCTGCGGCCTTTCCAGTTGTTGCAGATGTCTTGAGAGGTACATTCCAAATGGGGCATTGTATTCTGTAATGGGTCTAATGAAGGATGAGTACAGTGGGACAATGACCTCCTTTTTTCTGGATGAAAAGCCTTTAGTGATGAGGTGTGCCACATAGAAGGATTTTCTGACTGTTGTGGTGATGTGGTTATCGAAGGTGAGATTACTATCCACCTGTGTGCCTAAGTTTCTTATCACACTTTTGGTGTTTAGTGTACTGCCACCTATGTGGTAATTCACGGGTACATGTTTTTTCCCAAAGGGGATAACTATACATTTCTTGGCATTGAGCTTGAGCTTATGGCTCTGGCACCAAGCATTTGTTTCTGTAAGGCATTTTTGTAGAATATCCACATCATTTGGGGATTTAATAATGGCTCCCAGTTGCAGTCATCTGTGAACTTTGTTAGCCAGAGTCCCTTAATGTTGGCCTGTACTTCAGAGAAGTAGATGCCAAACAAAAGCGGTCCCAGCACTGAACCCTGAGGTACTCCGCTTGTCACTTGTCTGGAGCTGGATTTGGAGTCGACTATTTTTACAGTGTGGGTTCTGTCAGTAAGCCAGTTGGCAACCCATCAAGTGAGGTAAGGATTAATGCCCAGCTTAGAAAGTTTATCTATGATTCCAGAGTGGAGGAGGGTGTTGAAGGCCTTGGTGAGGTCCAGATAGGCTGTGTGGACCACCTTACCCTTGTCCATGGCTTTGGAGACTGATTCAAAGAAGTCAATCAGGTTCAGGAGACAAGATCAGCCCTTCACAAACCCAAACTGCATGGGGTCCAGTGTTTGAAGGTTGCCAATATCTTTGTTTATAAGTTCCATGATAATACGTTCCATGACCTTGCAGATCAGGCTTGTCAGACTGATGGGCAGTAGTTCCCAGGATCCAAGGTGGATCCCACCTTGTGGAGTGGGATAACTGTAGCGGTGCGCCACTCAGCGAGCATGAAGCCTGAGGTGAGGCTATGATTAAACATGACACTTAGGTGAGGTGCCAGTTCATTTTGTAGTTCATGTAGTACATAGCCTGGAATGTCATCTGGTCCCATGGATGCTGCATTCTTAGTTTTGGAGAGTGCGTTTTTTACCTGTGTGGCCATTATTACCAGAATTTGGTAATCTTTTGGTATTGAGATGGGCCCTTTAGGGGGTGAGAGAGGGGTAAAGTTTGCACTGAATCGATCTGCCAGTATATTGGCAATACCCTTGGGATCAGTATATTTAATGCCATTCTATTGTAGCTCAGA
Organism: Protopterus annectens; assembly: GCF_019279795.1. Classification (NCBI taxonomy): domain Eukaryota; kingdom Metazoa; phylum Chordata; order Ceratodontiformes; family Protopteridae; genus Protopterus; species Protopterus annectens. Next base: position 633,074,665 of record NC_056725.1, read on the forward strand.
GCAGATCTGAGCATTGCCATTTAGATTCTTGACATAGCTATAGAATGCCTTGTGGTTGTCTTTGGAATCTTTGGCATTTTATTTTTGTAAATACCTTTGGAGGATTTTATGAGGGATCTCAGCTTCTTACTGAGGCTGGTAAGGGTGTTTTTTGCATCCTGAGATTTTCCTCTTTTCTGCAACAGTTTCTTCCTTTTGTTGTAAAGTTTGTTTATGGCAGGGGACCACCAGATTGGCTTCCTTTTTTTGAAAGAGAGCATCTTGGTTCTATTGGGGATAGCACGATTCATGCATGAGTGGATGTGCTTGTACAGTGCCTTAGTGTAGGATTCAGAAGTTGAACTTTCAGTTCCTGTCTGCATGGGTGTCATGAAGTTTGTCACTTCTGACTTGAGCAGCATGAAGTTGGCTTTGGAGAAGTTTTTTACAGAGGTTTCCTTATTGGTGGGTAGGGGTGGGATGTGGATGTCAAGGGTGATTAGCTTATGGTCAGACCTGACCAACGAAGGGGTGACCATAGGTGTGGAGCATTGATTTCCCATGTTGGTAATGACCAGGTCTAGGATATTGGAGCCCCTGGTGGGGCAATGGATAAGTTGATCCAGGGCATTGGAATTTATGAATTCCAAAGACAGTGTGGCAAAGGTGTTGGTACATGAGTAGTTTTCCCAGTTAATGGCAGGGTAGTTGAAATCACCCAGTATTAGGGTGTTTGGTTGTATCTTAATATTTTCCAGTATGTTTAGAAAGTTGTAGTGAGAATCTTGGGGCATGGTGGGGGATCTGTATCAAGCTATAATTTGGATTGCAGTCTTACCTAATGTTAGTTGCACCTTGAGAATTTCAGATGCATTGTGTTGGGCAACTAGCCTGGTGTTGTGAATATCCTTGGTGAATATCGACACTCCTCCACCTTTAGTGTTTCGGTCCTGGTTTGGTGGCCGAAAAGTGTGGTAAGAGTTGTAGCCTGGTATTGCAGGTGTGTTCTCTGGAGACTTGAACCAGGTCTCAGTTACTGCACAGATATCGATGTCAAGGGTGATTAGTTTATGGTCAGACTTGACCAACGAAGGGGTGACCATAGGTGTGGAGCATCGATTTCCCATGTTGGTAATGACCAGGTCTAGGATACTGGAGCCCCTGGTGAGACTAAGGAATAGTTGATCCAGGGCGTTGGAATTTATGAATTCCAAGAACTGTTGGGCACAGGTGTTGATACACGAGTAGTTTTCCCAGTTAATGGCAGGGTAGTTGAAGTCACCCAGTATTAGGGTGTTTGGTTGTATCTTAATATTTTCCAGTATGTTTAGAAAGGTGTAGTGAGAATCCTGGGGCATGGTGGGGGATCTGTAGCAAGCTATAATTAGGATTGCAGTCATATCTAGTGTTAGTTGCACCTGGAGAATTTCAGATGCATTGTGTTGGGCAACTAGCCTGGTGTTGTGAATATCCTTGGTGAATATCGACACTCCACCACCTTTAGTGTTTCGGTCCTGGTTTGGTGGCCGAAAAGTGTGGTAAGAGTTGTAGCCTGGTATTGCGAGGGTGTTCTCTGGAGACTTGAACCAGGTCTCAGTTACTGCACAGATATCGATGTTCTCCATTTTTAGGAGTGCCTCCAGAGAGTGCATTTTGAGGTTTAGACTTCTAGCATTGAGTAACATTATCTTCAGATTTTGCATGCTTGTACCTGTTACGGTGGTTTTTTTGTCCTTTGAACTTTGCCTAAAAAAGGCACTATAGGGGTGGTAAGAGCCTTAGCCAGTAACCTGAACTGCAGGGGCGACAGGTGCAGACCACCTCTGGCAAAGCATCACGATCTGGCGATCATGTCGTCCCAAGAAGACAGATACTGGATCCCCTTTGAATGACACCAGAAGCTTAGCCAATTGTTGAAGTCAATCATTTTGTCCTTATACTGTGGTATCATTCTGGGTGAAGGCAGGATGCTACTCAGGGCTAGGGTCATACCTGCCTGGCTACAAGATCCGAGAGCTCTTCCATGTCTCTTTTCATATAGTCCAGTGAAGTACGTCTCAAGTCATTCACTCCAACATGGACAATGACAGAGTCATATTTGTACTTGTTGTGGAATGACTTGAGTGCATGCGTTATGTGGTGGATCCTGGCACCTGACAGGCAACTGACTGTAATTTTCTCCTTGTTCAGCCTGGTGAGTGGGACTTCAGTGTACCTAACTATAGAGTCACCTATGATTAAAGTGTTGGGTATGTTGCCTTGCTTTAGGGGCTGTTGTTGGATGGCACACTGGTGTTGTGAGCTATGTGACACTTTGGTTGTGATTGGTGTTTGTTTGCGTTTCAGCTTCAGAGGTCCTTGTTGTTTGGGCAGGTTACTGTTAAGGGCCTCCCCATATGTGGGTTTAGTGTTTCTTTAGGGACATGGACTTTTTACTTACAAGGCTAGAGGGAAAGGATGTAAGGGGAAGGCAGGGATTCAAAGATACCAGAAGTATGGAAGCAGGGTGACACAAACAATAAAACAGACAAAGACAAACGGGGAGGTGCTGACAAAATGGAGGTGTTTCATAATGACATACTAAAAGAGGGAGGATAAGTGGGAATGTGGAAGATTGGACAACAAAAATTGGAGGGTGATGACACACAAGAAAGGAGAACACCAAGATGGAGGATAGGGTTGGTATCTAGCAATCCAGCATCTGACCTTGCTGCCTTGGCTAGACCCAAGAAGATGTGAGTCACCACCGTCTTTACTCTCCAGAAGGGTCCTGCTTCAGATGGTGGACAGAGCAGTACCAGGCAATGGTGTGACTCTGAAGGATCTTCTCTTGACAGCCAACATAGGTTTTAAGCTGTCATTCCACAAAGTATCTCATTACTTCTTCCACTCCATCCAGTAATGAACTCTAAACCTTTTCCAGCATCACAGGATGAAAATGCAGCACTCACTTCAAGTGACCGACAACCAGACACCAGTCTAGATGCTCATAGGTCACAGGACCTCCATCACTCAATGAAAAGGCAGGCCTAGAGGCAGGTAGTTAGCAGGATTGAGATGGATGAGTTCAGTGGTAGACCATAGATTGCTGTTGCTCCACAGGAACAGCTGTACCAAATGCTGCAAAAATGGTAACATAAATAGAAAGAAATTGAAAAAATAAACAGTAAAAGCATTACAACAAAGATAAAGACAGAGAAAAAAATGACTACTATGACTGCATCTCATGATTACTCTCACCGCTACCTGCTAGTGTACTACACAGCTGCTAGACATGCTGCTATGCAAGAACTGCGACTGCTGACTAGGTATAGAAAATCAAATGTTCCTATTAGATAATGTGCATGTAAGAGTGCAGCAGCTGTGTAGCCTTGTCTATGGGTACTGAGGATTGGTACTTCACTGGCAGGATGGTGGTGTTGGATATAGTAGGCCATTTTGAGAGAGTTTAAATGTACTTTTATGGGAATTTTTTTATGGGGCAAGGATACAGATCTGCCATCTGGACTTGGATAATATTAGTATTTATGTGGTCCAACATGCCTAAGATGCCAATAAAGTTTTCCAAAAGCAGACAGGAAATGGTTGCTAAAATAAGGAGCTATCAGCATGCGCATGCCATCTAACTTACTTTATGTTGCTACTCACCAGAAGACAAACCAGGGTAATGCACAAACACCAGTTGTATGCCAGATGAAGGTAGCACCTCCATGAACATATGGTGGGTTAATGCATGGCTAAGATGATGAGAGTCATAGCCTTTCTCTAGAACATCTAAACAAGGATACTCCTACTTCCAAAATGCAGAACTAATACTAACCATCTTAACTCAAAATAACACCTAAATATTATAGGCATCTACATCCCACCTGGTCACAACATCCCTACAATGGAACATATATTACAATGGTCCTCCACCACCTTCCCTCAAGAAACTATCATAGCAGGGGACTTTAGCATAGATTGGAATGCCTGTAATGCATCTACCCCTACAAGCTATATTACCCTCCATGGCTACTCACAACTAATCAAAATCCCTACTAGAATCGACAAAAAAACTAAAAAAGAAACAGTACTAGAGTGGATCTTAATTAACCATCCCAATACCACACAAATATCTGGCTGTCTACGCGACAGTCTTAATGACCACCTCCCAACTTTTTTTCTAAGACAACTACTAAACCCTTCTTAAACCCCAAAATACCATCAAATCTGTAATACCAAAAACTTTAATGCCACAGAATTCACAAACTTACTTAGGAACTGCAAATGGAAACCAGTTAACTATCTCCCTTTAGACAAAGCAGTACCATACTTTAACACCACCTTTATCAGCATCCTAAATAAACTAGGCCCTCACAGAACCTTATGGATTAAACCCAACTATACTCCCTGGTTTACTAAAACAACCAGATCACTACTAAAAGCAAGAGATAAAGCCTGGGAAAAATGGTCCAAGGTGAGAACCACTGTAAACCATCAAAAATACCTAGAGCTCAGAAACTCAGCCAAAAAACAGATCAGGCAAGACAAACAAGACCATTATAAAAACATTCAAACAAAACATCAGAAGCATCCCCAAAAATTTTGGTCAGCCATAAATAAAATACTGCATCCAGGTCAAACCACCACTCCACCCCCAAACTTATCCAATACCAAGGATGATATTCCAACCCAGTTTAACAACTACTTTATTGAATCCATTTTACAACCTATAAATACTAACTCCTCTCCCATTTCCCCTCTATCCCCACCAATTCACAGTCTCAACAGCTTTAATTTTCAACCAGTCCCTACTGCTACTGTAAAAAAACTCTTAAAAAAACTCAAGCAAGCTACACTGACTGCAGATAACTTGCCAGCAGAATACCTGAAAATAGCAGCCGATCCCATCTCAGTCCCTGTTGCCATCCTAATAAACTGCTCTATCTCAGAACAGAAAGCACCCAAACTCTGGAAAACTGTTCACACAATTCCGCTTCACAAAGGTTGCAACTCAACAGATCTATCTAACTATCGTCCAATAGCCATACTGTCTCCTCTTTTTAAAATGTTGGAAAAATGCATTCATTCACACCTACAACAATATCTATTAATAAACAATCTACTAACTCCCTCACAACATGGAGTCTGACCTAATCACAGCACTACCACAGCCCTAGTAAGTTTTACCAATACCGTGAACCAACTCCGTAGTAAAGGTTATCTAGTCTCATCTACTTTCCTCGACTTGTCAAAAACATTTCACACCGTATCTCATACCAAACTCTTAAATGTCCTAGCTGAACTAAACCTCAGCCAGACAGCAATAGCCTGGTTTCGAGACTATCTGGATGGCTGTCAACAAGCAGTATTATGGCACCAAAAACTCTCCCCACTTCTGCCAGTTACTCTAAGCGTCCCACAAGGTTCTATCCTTGGCCCTCCTCTTTACAGTTTTCACAAACAAACTCCATACAGCCACAAGCAACACCACAATCATATAGTATGCAGACGATTCAACCCTAATATGCACTACCTTCCAGCAACTAGAACAAATAACTCAAGTCATTTACAGCTACAGAAGCTTGGCTAACTAATGCTCAACTAATACTAAACCCCAAAAAATAAAATCATCCTGTTTCACCCTACTAGAGGCCCTAGCACCCCCCATTCAAAATTACCTCAACCAAAGACACCGTCATAACTCCAGGTTCTAGTACTAAGTTATTAGCAGTCACTATTGACCAAAATATGTTATTTGACATTCATATAGCCTAAGCCATAAAAAAGTATACAAAAAACTAGGGTGCCTCTACAGGAGCAAATACTATCTCACAGCTGACACCAGAGTCACTATTGCCAGAACCCGCCTTAAACATTACTCTATGCATCCCCTATCTTTACCAACCTAAGAAAAACAGATATAACAAAACAAGAAACTTCTTATAATAAAATCGTAAAGTTTGCTACAGGCGCCAACTATAGATCCCACCATTGTCACTCTCTCAGAAAACTTTCATGGCTCGATTTCCTCATGCTGCTAAAATACAACCAGCTCGAAATGGCTCATCAAATAATAAACCAGCCTAAAAATACTCCATCCCTAAATAACCTACTAGCATACTACTCTAATAAAATGACTCATCGCTCCAGCTCTAGCAATAAGGCACTATTAGAAATTAAAAAAATCAAAAACCTAGATGGAGAATCCCTCTACTCCTGTACTGTCACCAAAGCCTGGAACAGCCTTCCAGTAGACATCAAATCCAACACTAACATAGTCCAGTTCAAAAAACTACTAAAAGCCCACCTGTCTGCCACATGGATCTGTCCATGTATTGAACCGGGCTAAATAACTACATTAGAATAAAGTAGTCATCTAACAGATTGACCAAATTACTGTCCCACACTAAACCAAGCTTAATTACTCCATCACTATCTAAGTCACACCAAAACTCTGCAAGTGTCTTCTACACTCTCACTACACAATTTCCTTTACCATACCTCAAGCTCAAACTTATAAATACTGTCAAATCTTTTAAAGGCTGTATATAATGTAATCTGCTGACACTGTTACTATGCTTGTATGATTGTTGTATATATACCATAAACTGCAATTTGTTTCTTTTTATAAATGCTATATCAATTTTGTTAAGATTTCTGAAGAAATTCTATGTAAAATTGTTAAACTTCTTATTCTCTGTATGCCTTGGAGCTTTTCTCCCCAGGCCTCCCCTGAAAATGGACTTGTTGTCCAGTTGGACCTTCCCAGTAAACAAATGTAAAATAAAATAAAATAAAATAAATAAATAGCTGCCTGTACTATCTATAGTACTTAACTGTATCAACATTCATGTATGTCATGCATCGTGGGGCCGTGGATATGCAGCCAAGCAGACTAAGCTGGACAGCTCTCTGCAAATGATGAATGTGAGTATCCTCTGAGAGAATATGCATGTAGGTTGGCAAAGCACTATACATATACATATATATATATATATATATATATATATATATATATGGGTCTACCTGATAACACCGACACGCCAAAACATCAACAATGAAATAACCGACACGAAAAAAGTAACATAAAAAGAAAGTTCAAAAACACGAAACTTCACATGCCCGACAAACCAAAATCCCAACAATCAACAAAACAAATACCTTTCCTGAAAAACACACACACACAACACAAGCACACCAAAAACCTTACACACCTACACTAAACTTTACATACACAACTATCTATGCACTAACCTTAACCCAAACCCTAACCCTAAGGTCCGTTACTATCGCACACTTACCTTACCCGCACCCTAACCCTAACTCACTTAATCCACCCCTAACCCTCAAGTCCATCACTATCGCACACTTACCTTACCCGCACCCTAACCCTAACTCACTTAATCCACCCCTAACCCTCAACTCCATCACTATCGCACACTTACCTGACCCACACCCTACCCTAAAGTCCGTCACTACCACACACTTAACTCACCCACACCCTGACCCTAACGTCCGTCCCTATCGCACACTTACCTTAACATGTCGGTGTTCTCAGCGTCGGGATTCTCAACTGTCGGTCTTCTCCATTGTTGATCTTCCAGTGTCAGTGTTCTCGTCGTCGGCGTTGTGCACTTTAGGCGTTTTCAGGTAGACCCATATATATATATATATATATATATATATATATATATATATATATATATATATAAATATGTATGTGTGTGTGTGTGTGTGTGTGTGTGTGTGTGTGTGTGTGTGTGTGTATATATATGGGTGGCTTGCATTTGATCTAAAAATTCCTAAGTTGACATCTATTTAATCAGCCACATTTTGTAGACAAAGTAGATAGTTGATAGATGTATGAGATTAAACAATTCTTGAGTTAGAGGAATATGCCCTTTCTCTGATATTTTGTGATCTCGGATTTAGTATATATAATTAGCAGGAAGGCCCCCCCCCCCCGCAATGTTTTTAATTTTAGTTTAGAAATTGCATGTGCCAAGGTTTTTTCCTGGGCATGCATTTTAATGTATCAGTATTTGCTTTGTCACCCATTTGGAGTCATTACTTGATGAATGCAAGAATAGCCATAGATACATAGCTGAATATAGATACATATATAGATATAGATGTATGCATATATGCAGCTACGGTCTGCATCTGACAGTACATAGGACTGTGACATATGTCTCTCACAGGTCACTATACATACTACACAAGTGGGTAAGTCAATGCTGCTGTAAGATACATAACTTATCTATAAAATTAAAGTAATCATACTCATCTCTGTGTTTGGAAAAATGCCGTATTCTCCTCCGGTACAGAAACTGATTCTCTGCTCTCTGCGCCACAAATGTAAAACACGAACAGCTAATACAGAACACATTAGCTATATATCCTGCAAGGGTCCATTTAACTACGTGAGAAAGTACAGAACAGTGTCCACCCACACATGCTTACTGCTCACTGGAGCACTCTCTCCGACCTCTTATTCCCACTCACTAAGAAGTTTAGAATAGTGCCCCTTCACGTTATAATTGTGGTGCCAGTGTTACTCCTCATAGCAGCTTATGTCAGTAGCTGTAGTCACTGCCTTGGCAAGACTGGGACAGACATCCACTTTGTACTGGAGACCATCATAAACGTCTCCGAGCAGGTGTTCATGGTTGTGTTTCTACAAGAAGTAGAAAAATATTTTACTTTCTTTGGTGCAGAAAAAAAAGTTGAAAGTCTACAAGCCATACAGGCAGCAAGAGTGGTAAATGGATGGGGACTACTATAATTTCCACTTTTTTGTGTAATACAAATACTATACTTTGGTTTTGTTTGAGAAACTACATGACACTATGTTCCTTTAGGGGGTTAAGCTAATGGGTGCAACTGACAACATGATGCCTACTGTGTGGGGGACTGTGAACAGGGGAAGGTGTTAGTATCATGGTAGGAAAAGTGCAGGTGATGTACAGTAGTAATTTTCCTACACAGCAGTAAGGTTTATTTCATTTCATACAATGCAGCATACATAGGTTCTGATATAGGGCAGGGTCAGTGTGTGTGAGTGCCCCATTAACAGCTGATATGCAAGTAGTGGGAGGTGTTCTATTAGATGCTAACTAGCTTCCATATGCTGTAACAGAGGCTGTGGTATCCTGTAAGGGAGAGTTAACATTTGACAATTGGGTATGCTGCGATTAAATATTGCATGCTTGCCTGTTGAGGACATTAGCATATTATCTATATGTTTGACATTGTAGTGAAGGGGCCCACCTACGCAGTCCTGAGACAAGTGGGGAATGGACTTTGTGCTCCATATCTTTCCATGTCATGACTATATGAGCAGTGCATCCATTTACCTTTGGCAGTCCATCCTCTTAAAGGTGTCAGTTATGGGAAAGAGTGTGAGAAACTGAAGGGGAGGAGGGGCTGCAATAACACTAGCATATGTGCTGTTGTGATACAAAGAAGCACAGAGTCCCAAACAGCTGTAGTGCTTCCAACAGATTTATTCTTCCAATGTCACATAAATAAAAAATCAGTATAAAAGTACTGCCACATACTGATGATAAAAACTGTAAAAAGAACAATGAAAAACCATTCATGTAAAGCGCTTTTCGTCCGGATCCTATCCGGACTTCTTCAGAGAAGGAACTAACATTACAAACATGTTTAAATAACCTCTCATCCTAACATAAACCTATCAGGACACGTTATTCTCCCTTTGAAAATATTTAAAGTTGTGTTTACATTCGCTCAGAATGAGCGCAAATTCTAAATAAAATCATTTAAAATATTTAGGATGTGACCGTAAAGGTGCACAGAATGTAATACCCTAATAAGCAACATTCTATTCATATTTTAAATCAAATTTTCAAAGTGTATACATCAATACAAACCATCAACAGTAAACAGAAAGTTAACTAATGTGGTCGGTAACCGTAAACTAATGTAACTTTTTTCAGTAATCTCTCAGTATATATATATATATATATATATATATATATATATATATATATATATATATGACATCCATTTATTAAGCAAACTTTTTTTAAGCATTCCTAAATAAATATAAAGTTAATATTGTGTGATCACTAATAAAATATATGTACATAATAAAACTAACATCACAAATTACTGTGACTTTTTTAGACGTCTCCACAATAGTGTAAGTGAGATCTGCGTATTGAACTAAAAGTTTTTGTTCATTCATGACTGCTTATAAGATTAACATTGTACCTACTAATTCTGTAAAATAATAGACCTTAATGAATATAATCTAAGGTAACCTATTACTTCGATGTTAACTACTAGTTAATTTGTCTACTACTACATTCAAGTACTATTAAATTATATGACTCTTACCCACTGACTATTCATCTACATTAAATCCATGAAAATATTTAAACTTATTATGATAAATTCATTTAAAATCATATTAAATCTGTAAGGCCACCCAGTGTATATAACTAATGTTGGACTTCATTTTGAAAAACATAGCCCCATTCTCTCATGGTTCTTTTTTACTTTTATACTACTTCCACTAATAAGGAATAAATTCATTATTAGTAGTAAATTATATTTATTTATATTTATTTATATGTAATTTAACCTCTATAGCTTAATTCATAAATGGGCTCCTTTTATCTTAATAAACTTCTAAGCTTAAGCACGCATGCTATGGAGCACGTTTCATTCAACCCTGGCTCATTACTAGCTTCTAAACATAACTGCCAGTTGAGTTCACTTCTCTCTAACAGTAATTTGGTAAAACTGTCAACTAAATATTTTTTATTTTTACAGTTATTTTCTACATTTTGGCCTATTTTAGAAATAATCTTAAATTTAAAAGAATGTTCAGCATTATAATTACAATGTCTTGCTAGAGCATTATCAATTTTCTTTTTGTTGATTGCATATACCTGCTCATAGATTCTATCTCTTAATCGACGGTCAGTTTTACCGACATAGAATGCTGGACATTGTTGACATTGGGCCAAGTATACTACTGATTTTGTGTTGCAATTATAAATATCATAAATATGAAATTTCTCATCTCTAATTGTAAAACAATTCCCACTATCTATATAACTACAATATTTACATGCTCCACATTTATGTGTATCCGCATTGTTCTTTTTAGCTTTGTGTGGTGTTTCTAATAAGTTTTTCATATTGAAACCCCGTCTGAATGTAATAATAGGGACTTCACCTATCTTACTAAATATATCCTTATCCATTGATAAGTAATACCAAAAGTTTCTTATTGTTTTCTGGATATCTAATGCTACAGAGCTATAAGTAAAAGTAAATGAAAGAGAGAAGTTTTTATTTCTAATATTTACAGGTTGTTCAAAACCTGTTTCAATAAGTCTCTCTTCCTGAACCAAATTGACCACTTCAGCATTAGAGATGTTTCCCCGTATCACTCTACAATTGTCCAAAATCAGTTTATAAACACCTGATTTCCTTTTAACTTTTACTTCATAGAAAATGTCTAATAAAAACCATGTAGGATAGCATCTGTGTGTAAACATATCATACAATAATTTACATTCCTCCTCAAATTCACTTTCTATAGTTATCATTCTAGCTGCACGTACCAGTTGGCCCTTCACCACTGATTTTTTCTGGTGTAGGGGATAAGAACTGGTAAAGTGCAGAAATGAGTTTGAGTATGCACTTCTCCTGTAAATGTTTGCAGTATATCTACCCTCTTGAATGTTTTTACTAAGTTCCTTGTCTAAGAAGTGAATCTTATGTTCTTGGAAATTTTTAGTAAATTTTAGAAAAGTACTAGTTGAAGTAAAAAAATTAACTAGTTCTTCTGCTAAAGTACTATCTCCATTGATTATTATAAACATGTCATCGAGAAATCTTTTGTAGAACATAATTTTCTCATTCCAATGACTTTGAAATATATAATTGGATTCCCAGTAGGCCATAACTAAGTTAGAAAAACTCGCTCCTACTGGGGACCCCATTGCTACTCCAATTTTCTGAAGGAATAGCCTATTGTTGAATGATATATAATTGTTTTTCAAAATAATACCCAACAATTGTTCTACTAATGAATTGTCATTTTCAGTTGCACCCTTATTTTTTATAAAATCCACAACCCATACTATCCTCAGATCTTGTGGTATAGATGAGTATAGATCACACACATCCACTGTAAGAAAGTTATATTCTGCATTCAATGTTAATGCTTTGATTTCTTCTAAGAAGGACCATGAATCTTTACAAATTTGTATTTCTTTTTCCACATATCTCTTCAAAATCATATAATCATAATTGTAATATAGTATTTAAGGGGGGAAATTTTAGGAGACACAGATTCTGATGAAATCCCTGGGCATAGGGAAGAAAGCGCTCAATCTTTAATTTGTGTGGAACTGTTTTAATAAAGAAGACTGTGAGAGAATTCAGCCGTGGCAGTGTATTTTTCATAGTTTATGGTGGACTTTATACACTGTTTGGCTCATTTTTGGTATTCCTAGTAGACTTGGAGAGCCTTTGGTGCAGTATGGATTCCCTGGATGATATTCCGGCGATTTTTTTCCCCCATACGAATAGAGGAACTGAATCAAGTTCAATCGGAACTTGCAATCGTGAAGGGGGAGCTCACTAGATTAATAGAGCTACTCATGCAATTGGGTGAACAGAGTAAAAGCGGTTACTCAAAAAGAAAACGCCATTCGTCTCCCGTAAATTATGTCATGCGTAGCGAGACGAGAGGCAAACAGCCGGAAGGAGACAATGGCGAAGATGAAGTAAACGCTAGAGAAAAAGAAAATGGAAGCTTTATTAAGAGTCTCCAACTGAAGGAAAGCTCTGTGATTTACGATGTAATGATGTCTGAAGCCAGGAGAATGGGGGCAAGACCTAAAGACACTGTGTATAAGGGAGTACATGATGGGAATTCGTGTTATGGACTTAGGCTCACAGAAAGGAATGGAGTTTGTGTAATAACAACGGACATATTTACACACCTCAAAACCATGTGAGTAACTCAGAAAGAATGGTTGCACAAAATAGTGACATTGGACATGGAAAGGGATTTGATTATTTGTTAACTTAACAATATGTTTTTACAGATAAAGTTGTTTTTGATCAAACACAAAAAGAAATGAGTGGTAAATGTGGTAAACATGAAGAAAGTGTGAAAGACATGCCCCGGGATTCATGAAGCTCGGCGCAAATGCATATTAATGAAGCGGCGAGTGCGCAAGAAAAGGGGCCTTTTTAAAAACAAAAAAAAATTTTTTAAAGAAAACCCCCCCCCCCGCCCCCTACTGGGGACCCCAAAAATTTTTTGTTTTTTTTACTTCCCAAAATTTTTTTTTTTCCTTTGAAAAGGGAAAAAAAAAGGGCCTTTTTTTAAATTGTTGAATTTTTTTTGGGTTTTTAAAATTTTTATTTTTTTGTTTTTTCAAAAAAAAAAAAAAAAAAAAAAAAAAAAAAAAAAAAAAAAAAAAAAAAAAAAAAAAAAAAAAAAAAAAAAAAAAAAAAAAAAAAAAAAAAAAAAAAAAAAAAAAAAAAAAAAAAAAAAAAAAAAAAAAAAAAAAAAAAAAAAAAAAAAAAAAAAAAAAAAAAAAAAAAAAAAAAAAAAAAAAAAAAAAAAAAAATTTATCCCAACCCCCAATTGTTCACAAGGGGGAATTGCCCTTTTAAAAAAACACATTTTTTAAAACCCAAAACCCAAAAATTATACCCCTAAAGATTTTGGTAATAAATGGTATGTCCCACATCCAAAATGTAAGGGAAAATAGTTTAAGAATTTTTAAACCAAAAGAAGGACCTTTAAAACTTTAAAAATTTTTAACCCAACATTTTTTAAAAACATATTATTTGTAATTGACTGGGGTTTGAGAACAGATTTGTGGAAATTTTCCCTTGGGCATGGGGAAAAAGGGGCAATTTTTTAAATTTTGTTGGAACTTTTTAAAAAGAAACGGTAAGAGAATTGCCAGGATGTTTTTCAATTTTTGGGAAACCGGGTTTTTTGGGTTTTCCAAAGCGGGAAAGTTTAAGTATGGGGTGTACCCCATTTTTTATATAGAGGGGGAAAATTTCAAAATTGGAAATGGTGGGGGGCCACAAAATAAGGTACCTGAAAATAATGGAAAAGGGTTTATAAAAAAAAGTTTTAAAATTACCATGTCAGGGCCCAAACCAAAGAAAAGGGGTGGAGGGAATTTCAGGAAAAGGGGGGGAATTTTAATTAAACCCCAAAGGGAAACCTGTTTTTCGAAAGGGCAAGAAAAGGGGGAAACCAAAGGTGTATGGGGGAGCCCCAAGGGAACAAAAAAGGGCCACAAAAAAGGGTTTTTCAATCGAAAATTTTTAAAACCCCCAAAACCAGGAAAATTTAGAAAAATTTTCCCACAAAATATAAATTTGGGAATAAGGGGGTTTTGAATTTTTTAACTTAACAATTTTTTTCCGATAAATTGGAAAAAACCAAAGAAAAGGGGAAAATGATAAACTAAAAAAATTTAAGAAAAATCCCCCAACCTGAACGCCAAATCCCCCATATTTAAGGGGGGCCCCCAAGCCACATCTAAAAGGACCCATGCAGGGGGGTGTAAGGTCCCAGGGGGTTTTCAGGGATTGAAAACCAAAAACCCCCTTGCTTTAAAAAACCCAAATTTTCAAACCCAAAGAATTTTCAATTTGTCTTGTTTTGGTTTTGTTAAAAATTTTGGGAATTCCCTCAAAAAAATAAGGAAACAAAATGGGTAGGGAATAAGGCCCCATCCTGAAAAAGGGACAAAAATTGTGTGCGTAGTTTGCATGAGATTTTTCCAAAGTAAAATGGTCTTTGGGGAACCTATACCCCCAAGGTTTTAAAAACACCTGGGAGAGTGCCCCAAACAAAAACAAAATAAATTCAACATTACTGTGGAAAATTTATAAATGATGAAATACATAAAAGGTTTTCCCCTTTTTCCACTTGTAAAGGGAAATTTAAATTTGGTTTGTAAACCGAAAAAATATAAATGCCAAAATGGCCTGTAGGTGGGGAAAAAATTTTTTGTCCCTTTACTGGGGGAAACGGTTGCCTAAAGAATTTCCGGGCCCAGGAAATGGGAAAAAGGTAATTCCAAGAAAAAACAGGGCCAAAACCCAAAAGGCCAAAATTGTAAAGGTCACAGTTAAGGGAAACCCCAAATAAAATTTTCTAAATTGAGGGGGACCTTGGCGGGGGTTGTTGGAAATAAAATCGGTGTCCACAAACCATCGGTCCCGCTTATGAGGGAAAATTTTTCCCCTTTGGGCCCAGTTGGGCCACAAAAACATAAAAGGGGGCAAATTTGTTTGGGGGGGGGAAAGGAATAATTAAGGCCCATTGTTATGAAATGGGTTGAAGGAATTTTTTAAAAAGGTAACAAAAAAAAAAAAAAATGTTACAAGAAACAAAAAGGGCCAATTTAAACCCTACAAAATAGGTTTTAAAATGTGGCAAAAAAATAAATTCACCGACTCCCCCGTTGGGTTGGGGTCCATAAAATCCAAATGGTGCAAAAGGGTCCCAAACTTCCTTTGAAAAATAAACCCCTAAGTCCCCAAATACCATCCCCCCTTTGGTACCAATTTTACAATGTCCAATGCTAAATGGTAAAGGGGCATTTAAAAAACAAACCCTTGGCCCCACCCTTTTCTAACCAAAAAGCCAGTATTTGGGGGGTTTGAATTTTTGGGAAAATATCCCCAAAAAGGGGAAAGTAATGTGCTTTTAAAGGGGAGAAAATTTAAGTAGTTTAAATCGGGAACACCAAGTTAATGTCAATATGGTAAAAGTGTCCAGCCCTTTGATTGGTCATAGCCTTTCCCGGTCAAAAGGGCCCGTATCAAAAGGGTCCCAACAAAAATAACCAAAAAATTTGCCACACTTTTGGACAGGAAAATTGATAAGGATAAATTTTAAACGGGTTTGTCCAGGGAAAATTTAATTTTGTATTATAAAAATAAATAAATGCCAAATGGGAAAAAACCGGGGGAAAAACCCCCAAACCCTGCATTAAATTTGGAAACCACCCCCAAAAATTTAAAAATTTAGGCACCCAAAAGGGGCCAAATGAAACCCCCCTGGAAACAAATGAATTTTTAAAACCGGGCAACTGCCATGTGTTAAAAAATCGGGTTTTGCAGAGGGCCATTCTGTCCCCGTAGGGAAAAACCCGGAACCTAAACAAAATAATCAAAAGGGAAAATGTCCGGGATTTTTTAGGACTAATTTTTCCCTTGGGAAAAATTTTGAGAAAAAATTTTTCAGAAAAATCCAAAGAAAAGGGGAAACGGGAATGCCAAAGTAAACTTGGTTTTAGAGGAAATGGATCCTTTGTAAAAAGTGGGAGGTGTAGTAAAATTAGTTGAAACCCAATTGGGCCATTTAAAGGGGGAAACCCCCCCAAAAACACCCAATGTTAGGGGAAAAGAAATCCCCCCAAAAAGGCATTCCCCGGCCAATTAACCAAACTAAAAGCCATCCCTTTGGGGGTTTTAATGAAATGCCTCTTCCTGAAAGAAAACATTTAACTGAAAAAATTTGGGTCTTTTAACCCGGTTCCCAAATTAAATGGTATTTAAAAAGGAAAAGGCCTGTTTCCCGGGGAAGTTGCCCTGTAAAAATATTGGTAACCCCGAAATAAAGAAAAAATGCAATCTTTTAAGGGCCATTGCATACCAAATTTATGTTGTCCGAAAAAATTTTTTATTATAAATAAAAATAAATAGAAATGGGGGAAAATAAAACCCCCCCCCAAAAAAGGGGGAAATACCCAAAATTATTACCTCCCCAAAAATTTTCAAATTGAAACAATTTAAAAATAAATTTAAAATATAATTTATTTAATTATTTTAACACCACACACCCCATAATAAAAAAATAAATATAATCAAACATATTAATATAAAAATAATTTAATATTTGGGTTTAAAATTTAAACACACCAACTGGAAAAAAATGCCTAAAATCAGGCCCCAGAAAAATATTGCAAAGGGGACAGTAGGGACCAAAAAAGGGATCTAAAAGGCCAAAAACCCCAATATGAGGGGAAAGCACCGAAAAAAGGCTTTCCCCGGTTTTAATACATCCACTTATAAAATTGGTAATGAATCCCCTTGGTTAAAAGTTTATACTTGGTCCAGTTTTGGGTTTGGGTTCCATAAATGGAATTTAAGGAATGGGCACAGGTAAAAAAAAGTGTTTAAACTTTTAATAAAATTTTTAATAGGGAAAAAATCCCTTTAAGGGGTTTCCATTGTAAAAAGTTTTTGTTTGTGGGGTTTTAATTTTAAAGATGGTGTGTTGTTTTGGGGGTAAAATGGTTTTAACAAAATTGTTATTTAATATATATATATATATATATATATAATATATATATATATATATATATATATATATATATATATATATGTATATATATAATATATATATATATATATATATATATATATATATATATATATATATATATATATAAATATATATATATATATATATATATATATATATATATATATATATATATATATATATATATATATATATATATGTAAGGAACCAAAGACGAAAAGCAAACATAAGGGTTGTGAAGGGAATCCAGAGCAAGTAAGGAATTATAAAGTGCTCGCAGTGTATGTCACATAAAGCTGCACAAGTGTGAGTAGAACACCGCTCTTCACACCAGAGGCAGGGTTATACCAGTGGCCATAACATCATTGAAGTGCTACGTCAACATTGTAAACAGACGGAATGTAGTACATGTTGTGACCACCTACACCTGTAACCCGCAAATCATTCATAATCCATAACACCAGGAAAGGCACGTATGTGCAAATATGAATGGATGGTGAGCCTGTGAATACACGAGGCGGTACAAAATGTGTGTAGGGCCCCAACGCTCATGAGAGGGCAATGTGTAAAGGTGTGTCATGGCTGTGATATCAGGTGTATAATAGCTGTTATGCGTGGAAACTCAACATGGGTGTGCAGGAGAAACTATGGATATGCGATTATGGACACAGGAGTGCTAGGGTATATTGTGCCGGGTGCAATGGAGCGGCCCGTGGAGGTCAGCTAGTACGTAGGTGCGATTCCCAGATAGATCGTCATTTGCGTGGAGACATGCGTGAATGGGCATATCATTGTCAGAAGTTGTGAGTCAGAGCTGGCAGCCCAGCACATAAAACCTATACGCCACCCATGAGCGGAATGGAGTTCTGCTGTGACAAACCAAACCGGGAAAAGCAGAAAGACACAACTACATGAAGACAACAATATGTTGATGTACAGTCACAGTAACACAAACACACATCTTATCAACAGTAATAGTATGAATGTGCACAGAAACAAACACAGTAGCAGGAATAATAGGCTACATATACGAGTAATAGGTCGAATGACACTGTATCACATCCCAGTTAGCAGCGGCACCCCAGACATGAAAAACGTGCGACATCTGTCTGCTGTATAACATGCAATATACTGAGCACAAGTTCACCGGAGTGAAGTGCTGGTATCATAATGACTAAGGCAATAGTATGCTGTTGAAGCAGAGATAAAACCCAATACACATGTGTAAGTGTCCATGTCCGGGAAATGTATAGGTTAACGGACACACAGATGTATATATAGATAAAAACGTGTATATACATATATCTATATTAATTTACATACACATATATATTCATACGGATATATATATATATATATATATATATATATATATATATATATATATATATATATAGATATATATAGATATATATACACACACAAGGATATACTACGGATATATATAGATAGATATATATACACAAACAACAGGTAGTGATATATACACATACACACAAAACAAAATATATATGTCAGTGTAGATATGCACATGTATAAATAGGTTACTTCACAGCAATTAGGGTAACATATTTACAGCCCGGCATATGTGACTGGGAGGTCCAATAAATAAATTGTACCCCCACATCGCCCCAGCTAGGCCGGACAGACATACAGACAGGCAATACAGATCAATACACTGCTGCTGTCCAAAACACCGGTAGGAAAGTACCAGTGGGAGAGTTCTGCAAGGTCTACACTTTAAACATGGATAACGGTGTCCCTTGCGGGACCCCAAAAATTCAGGGTACGTGTGAATCTGCTGACATCAATACGAGCAGGATGTAGGTGTACATGGAACAGTAGGTTGTGCAAGTGTGATAATACATGTGTTGACAAAACGTGTGACATGTGTCCCAAGATGGGGAGAGTGGGCAATGTGTAGGGGTGTGCTCATACCCCAGCTGCACTCACAGAAAGTATTTGTCATGACTGCTGTAGAGGGGTGCCAGGTAGGTGGACCATGGGTATGCAATAATGGGCTTAAGTGTGCAGGTGCTGGTTGGCAGAGATGTAGTAGGCCCGCCCAGTGGAAGTCATTAATATTCCTATGTGGGCATAGCATACGCCTACACCTCCCAAACCTGAAGAGCACATCTACCGGATAGTCTGTAAACCATCGAGGGGAATACATAGAGACCAAATCAGTGCCGTGTACCTGATTAGCATGGACGTCCATAGTTATGAATCAGAATGTAACAAAGTCCAACTAAACACTTCCAGAACTAGTGATATTAGGTGAACAGGTGGCGGAATACAGGTAATGACAGATAACAACATGTATGAGTCATATACAGCATTTACCTCGACAAACGTGAATGAATACATATGCTCTGTGACTGTGAATGTGTCTGATTAATAGAACCAATCATCTAAATGTGTCAAGCGGGGTGTTATGCATTGTCCCTGATACAGCGTTCATTCACACCCATTGTTATGTGAGTTCTGCTACTGACGGAAAGTGCATAATTTACTGACCACCTTAGGTAGATGATAGCATAATAGAAGAGGTTCAACACCCATACGCCTGCGAGGGACACACCCGTCTGGGCAGTTGTGTCCTGCAAAATGACAGTTATGGCACATGACCTGTGAGTTCGGGAATGGAGGCTATATAGTGTGTGTAGTGGTGTCAGACATCAATTTGTTGTATCAGTAACAGCTACATGTAATAGGAAACAGTATTATTAATTATAATGCTACATGAATAACGTTAACGTATGAAAACCATGGAAGTATCCGTTACTACTGGCTGTGGGTATGTGTTGCCTTGACATATGTGATAGCTCTACATATAGGGTCTATAGGGCCACCATTCTGAATGGCCAAAGTGGAACCTGCTCTGTAGAAATGTCAGATGTACCAGGGCAGAACATACCTACAGCCATGCATAGTACAGAAATATATATCGGAACAAATCAAAGCTGTAGTCAGCAGCAGTAAAGACATAACATGAGAATGTCCCTATCAGGACAGTTGCAATGGCTAGAGTATTGTCCATACCACTCAACTGTCCCTGAATGTCAGGTACGTCCCTCAGTTTGACTGAAAGTTTAACTCTGTCCCTCTTAATCCCTCCTAAAATTAGTGACTATTGAAGGAAAGGTGGTGAATTACACTTACTGACTAATGACAATAAGTAAGAGTTATAAACAACTGTTAGATCAGAATATGTGTATTAAGTCATATGCTCTATTCTGCCGTCAATGTTTCGCTAATAGCAATCACTTTGTAAAAGTGTCCCTGATTTTTCTTGACCTGTCCCTGATTCTGTAGAAATGTGTTCCCAATTGGTGGGGAGTTCTGGTATTGTCCCATGCAAAGTGGGAAAGGTGTCACTCCTACAGTCTCCCGCCGTGCAATCTGAAAGGTGGACAACGCATGGTAGGCGGCGCGCTGTGCATGACTCAAGGACAGCTTAACAAATTCAAGTCACATGTCAGTATTGTAGGTATCACCCCATGTATCAGTATGATGGGAGCAGACTGTATGGAGGGTTCATTACTATAGCTATTACGGCCAACGGGACAGGCCGAACCGTACAGTCAACGCTTGCTGTCACAAATGGTTACACATACCTGATACTGTAGTCATGTAGTCTGATGTAATATTTATCATTAAGGGGATCACACATTTCACTCAGCGCGGAGTGACAAATGTGTCGAAATGTCAGAGCTGAAGCCGGCTGTAAGTTTGTTTATTCACCAGTATGCCAGGTAGCACTGTCAAAGAAATGTGGACTCTAAACGTGTATAGCGGTGCTGTGGACCAGAGGTCAGCAGTAATTTAACACTGTGCAAACTCCACGCACAACTGCTCCCACCTGCTGGAATGCGCCTACTCCAGTCTGTATCCAAAGGCGCTAATGTCCGAAACAAAGAACCGCTTCCCATACAATGGATGGTATAATTCTACCCCTGTGCAATACAGCTCATGTGGAATTAACAATAGACTCATGGTATATAGTTATGACACAGACGACACACACCATGCTGTACGCAGACATCCAACAGTATAGCAATGTACTGGCAGATATAAGTCCAACGACAAGTGTGATGTACGCTCACAGCAGGTTTCAGGTGTGGTGAGCATGCCCCAGTGCTGACTGTTACGCATGTTGTCGACCGACATTACCATCACACCGCCATGTGTGAGAGCATGCCAAGTATGGTCAATTGTATTGCAGCGTGTCACATGTCCAGGATAGTTATACCAGTTGTTGACCCTCCGCTCTACACAGACAGGTGTCATGCTGCGTCTGCAGGGTAGCTAATGGTCATGTAGCATTGACAGTTGCTACTACGTCTGCATAGCGTAAAATCAACCACAAACCAGTCCTACACAGCACCATGGGTGGTAACATGACTCACATGTGTAGGTTTGATGGGGGGCACAGCCAACAGTTGTACACATCTGCCGCCATTGCAATTGGTATGCCGGGTACTCCAGCGTCAGTGTGTGGACCCACCTAAATTGCTGGTTGAGTGGGATACCAGGCACATCAGTTCCCTGTGCCTTTTAATTACCAGCACAGCGGTGTTGGACGTCCAGTTACACAACCTACATCAAACCGCCTGGCCCACAAGCTGTCTGCAGTGTGTCTTAGGAGGCTGGGGCTGGCTTATTGGGCATATCCATAGGCCATCGATAATATTTGTCTGTATTGTCCACATCTGTCCAGCTGCATGGAACGCAGGGCTGTACCGGACACACATGATGGTCAGCCCATAATCTGCAGTGGGTTAGCCACCTTAGGTACTACAGGCGACATTGTACCCCTCTCGTGATGTGCGGCAGAGGTCATGGTGCAGCCATGGATGTGTACCGTCTGCCGCCTTAACATTTCGTCACCGCAGTCACTTCAGGCGTCACATACATACCATAGCAATGTGGTAACTATACATTCTAATACAACTGCCAATTTGTTAGGTCAATAGACATACCCAGGGTATGGAGTGTTGTCTATAGTCGGATGCAACATTATGCACCTCCCCATACGGGCCAAGCACAGGTACTGTCAGCGTTTGGCATCCATTGTACCCGTGTGTGGGTCAGAGAGGGGAAATCCATGGGTGTTACTGTGTCAGTGATATGCCTGTTGCCTTCTTTGCTAAGGGTACATACTGTGCACGGATTGCAGGACTGTGCCCTGCCTAGTAGTTCCTTCACCAAGTCACACCGTGCCTGTACAGGCCTTGGCAGTGGTGGGTTAGCTGTGTGGCCCTGCCCCATGCTGTTCCCACTGCAACTGTTACCGCAGGGTAAGATTGTGCAGCAGCAAACACCATAACAACCAGGCGCATGTAGCTTCTGTGAATACTCGCAGATCTTTGAACGGATGTGTCCAGATACCAGAACTGTGAACTGAGCATCCCAAACAATACGCACAAGCATATGTCTTGCCCGTGCATCTGCCCCAGTATGGTGTGTGAGTGTTCAGATGTGTGTGCATTGTTGGATGGGGTGTCATCAGCTATGACACCAGGTAGCTTACCTACATCCCCCACTCTGAGACTGTAGGGATGTCCACATATATTTGGTGTGTTAGCAGCCAGCCAGAAGCCATATATCGGACATCATAGCTCTTAGGGCAGACAGGCACACACATTCAATTCATGCCCTGGCCATCGATATATTCTAGCTGTTGGAGGGTATGCCCTGCAGTGACTGCATGCCACTCCTGCTCAATCGGGTGGTGCTATGATGTGTATGTGTGTGCAGACTATAGCACCCAGTACCCCAGGGTAGTCATCCATGTGGGTTGAACAGATGCATATTGCTGGTCTAATTAATCACGTGTGTTGAGGACACATGTATGTGTTCACTAGCATGTGTTGACATGGCGTCAGGAACTGTGGTAACACTGATGTAGATGCCTGTGGAGATACTCCATGATATCCCTCATATTGTGCTGTGAGGCACTTATGGCTAGTACATCAGCTAACACACACCATGGTATCCACCGTGATGTGTTTCCTCGGCCTGTTTGATGTAAGCCAGGTGTGGCAGGTACAGGTCAACAAGCTGTTGTAGGAGGTCTCGTCCACCCCATAGTGCTCCAACATCCCCAGCCCATGTAGCCTCTGGTAAGTCAAATCTCCCAGTCTATTAAGTCTTATGTCACCCCTGTGCAAGGGTTGTTCGGCAGCATGCACATCCCTCACCGCCCCATCCCAACATGTTGGTATATGTTGCCCGCCGCAGCCCGTGTCATTTGGTTGACTGTACCGCGAAATGCCCTGCAGGCTGCCACTGGTGGGTGTAGAGGCGGACGAACCTGTGTGTATGCTGCTTGCTCGCATTAACGCATCGTTCATGTGCCGGGCTGGCCATGTCATCTGCCGACGTTGATCAACACCTGCTGTTTGTGCAGCCTGTACACCCTGATTCACTCCCACCACTGCTGCCACATCTCTAAATACCAGGCAGGTATAGACACACCTCCTCAGCTTAGGTGTGCGGCAGGAGCACTGGAGGCACAGTTCTGCAATATATGTACAGTATGCTCCTGACCCTCCCATGCTGTCAACTATATTCGAGGATCTGCACCTGTTGAATACACACATACACTCCAGGGACCAGCAACACACCCTGGTGATAAATGTGATACACTATAGTCAACCTCATCTGCATAGGTATAGTCTTCTAACAATGAATAGTTACGACCCATAACGTAACCTCCAATTTAATAAACCACTGCTCCAGTGTCACTCAGATCCCATCCAATAACTGGCAACAGGTGCCCTACTATCACCATATTTGATGTCCCATGGTGGCTCCACAATGACTACAACCCGTGGCCCCGCACAATTGCCAGACAAATGTGCATTACCACCATGCCATGGCAGATATACAGATCCCAGGTTATTACGCATAGATCATCCGACACAAACATTCATTAAAGTATGATGTCCCTAGATTATATATGTTCACATCTATGTCCACCTTGCATATATATCATATATTATTTGTATACATATATATACATGGACATATATATATACATATATATATATATATATATATATATATATATATATATATATATATATATATATATATATATATTTATAGATATAACAGCGGACCACACAGCAATGCATTAGACAGGAATGAAAGGAAACCACATGTGCCACCCGGGCATCATGTAGTGCTGTTACCATCGAGGAACGCGGTGGCAAGGCGTCAGCGGGGTCAGACCGTATCAAGGGTATAAGAGTAGGGCTGTTGACAGTTACCACTCAGACCTATTATGAATGTATGTGGTTGACAACCCAGCGTCTTGGCAGAATAGCGGCTGTGGACCACCATAAGGTGGGTCAGCAACAAAACACACTGAACACATCCCGCAGCTAGCCACCCACAGATAACAAACACATACCGTATAACTACAACACAATAATAATCTGCCATGCCTTGGAATCGAGCACCTACCTGTCTAGTCTACCACACTACAGCATTTCGCAGTAACAGAACGTGCCTGAGTTCCAGCATCATCAGACTCCCACAGGTATATATCTAGGTGGACACATCATCCACAAAGGCAAAGACGCTGATAGGAATGTAAGTGGGGAGGAGCTGCTCAAAGCATTACCTTGTCCCCAGGCAGCTGGAAACACACACACACAGGCACACACTTGGCAGTGGGCTAATGAAGTCACACATACACCTAACTACCTTATCACACCATAGCATTATTAAAGTTACAGGAACGCTACCGAGATTATCATCACAAGCACTCCCAGAGTAGCATACTTCTAGGTGGATGACATCATCCCAGAAAAGGCAAAGACGCCGATAGGGGAATGTATAGAGAGCAGCAGTCCAGTGCCATAACCGTCCCAAGGTGACGTGAGACAAACACACGGCAGTGGTGCGGAGCTGGACAACTGCTCATTCACGGAGCACCGTTACAGCACTACATAGATAATGGTATTTACAGACAGTACAACCCTTCGCGACAGTCAATCAGTGTGTTCAATGTGGTATATCCATTCTGACGTAAAAGCGGCTATCTGTTTCGCTCGATGACCACCATCGCATATTACTCCATGTCAATGGCCAGCCATGCCCATACGACATCCACCACGCCAAGGTGTCACTAAAAGCCTTTACACATCTCTAGTATCACACGTCCGCTTGGAATGTACTGTGTGTCCATTCACAACGCATGCATCAAGTATGCTCACAATACAGTAGAAGCGAAGGGCCATCTTGGCATGCAATAATGATTCTAAACACGGAAGTATACAGTTTGAAATGTACCAGGTCCATCTACACAACGGTATACAGGTGCTCACGCACTTAGTTGCAAAGGGCCGTCTCTTGTATGCACATCTGCGATTCTAAACACGAAGCGTTAACAGTACGGTGTTACTGTCCCCACGCATAATGAAGGCACTCACATAAATTGACCAGGCACAAATCAAGAGCCGCCCGCCAGATGTCTCAGGCAGATCATGAGGTAAACGCCACATCCTACCATGCACCCTGGGATATCACCTGTGTCCTGGACCAGCAACACACATCCACACATACCACAACAATCGCGTGACCTTACACTTATGGACTGCAAGACAGGTCTACAGCAACTGTGCAGACTACACATGTACTGACAGGGTTCCATCATGCGTTATGCACGCAACGATACCACCGTGCGCAACCAGCTATTCTACACAAAGAAATTTGGTCCACAGCCGACCAGATGACTGTCGCTAAAATGGAATTGTAAAAGAACACACATGTTTGGATATGACATACATGTAATCGCAGGATATGTGCATGGACCACTAATACTGACACAACACATATGTACATAGCATAGCTTTTTATTGTCCCTTCCAGATTAAAATCGTTGCAGTCACAATACATGCACATGGAATATATCCATGGCTGTTAAATGCTAACAGTACATGAGGTAAGCAATGCTAACCGAGAAAACATTCCCTTTGGTAAATTAATTCACCATGACACCCATCATCATACAACAGCCCAGCACAATGTCATCACAATACGTCCACCAATTGCAATGCATACAAACATGGCTACGACAGGTACAAGACCACACATGTACATGTAGTGGTGCGTACGCAGCTACTCATGTACGCAGTAGCTGATGTATTTAATTCATCTGTGCCAACGACAACATGCAGCTGTAATTCCCGCAGTCCTTAATCATTGACAACCCGTATATGGTGAAATACCGACAGCACGGTAGGATGTACCACTGTGGCATGGATGGATGTGTGTACATAGCGGCGGATCCAATCTGCGTATTTGATAAGCCCATGGGGACTGCCCAAAGGTGTGTCACAAGCCATCCCACCATTACATGCAAACAGTACTTGCGTTACTGTTACTCTGACGGTGAAGACATAGCCCATACAGCAGTCGGTGTTAATTGATCAAAGTCACTTGACACCTGTAACACTTACATCCTCCCAGTATAGCAGCACAATTGTCGAAGGTAGCGCTGGTACACACGCGCCAATATTGCTGTAATAACTGTCAGACGATCATATAAAGCAGGGTGTACTTCTCATTCACAGTAACGTTACAAGGTGTGTTTGTTTAGGACCATATATGCCACATATGGGAATACATAATTCATTACACACCCCCGTACACACCGCTGTAGATCTGTACATACCGCAGGTGGAGGCATGACGGGTGGGCAGGGTGATAGGTGTATCACACACATGTCAGCTATCCATATGTGAACATTATTTGTGGACTCCACAGTGTGTGTGTGTGTGCGTGCGTGTGTGCGTGTGTGTGTGCGTGTGTGTGTGCGCGGCATGTGCTGCATGGCCGTCTGTTTGCATGGAGTGAGGAGCATGCTACCATACAGAACAGACAGATCCCAACCCCTTATGGTGATGCAGTCTACTACCCTGTTGATGCTATCGATCCAGCCACTGGTTACCTGTACATGTTCATTCCTCTGTGCTTGCGTCGTGTGGGTGCACAGCACCGTGAGGGTGATTACCTCATAGGCATAGTCCTCACCAACACCATCGGCTTATAGTGTTGCTGACCCCGTGGAGTGTGGGCATGCCGTGTTTCTGCTTATGTCTGTGTGCGTTCTCATCCCAAAATGTGACAGGGTATTACCGCTATACAGTGAGGCCTCTGCTATCGCTAAGCGGCCTCTAACGCTATCATCGGCCAGGACCGCTGTGCAACCCCCACACCATGTCAACATACCCATGTGACTCAGTATGATGTCAGTATCTCTTAGCCACTGTAGCCCATTAAACAGCCCACATGTTTCTGGACTGGTAGATGTATTTAACGTATGGTAGCCTTTCTAACAGCTTCATACTATATTATGTATACATGCTGGTATTGCCATACATTGCCTGTGGGAGCACTCCACATTTACAATACTGAAACTGCAAACACTAAGTACTTGTTGGCACATGCAAAGTAGACCATAAGGAGGGAAACTAGGCATTTCACACTAACATGTTGTTACTATTGTTACTAAGACAATATATACTGTGAACATATAACAATGCATTATAAACCTGTACCTACATGGTATGTCTGCATGTCAACAGTAACAGCCACCAATGTAATATTAACTTCTCTCACCATTCTGTTCACTGTGCATCAGACCATTTGAGCATGTCCCCACCAATGGTGTGGATGATAGATGCGGGCATACAGGCATCACTCGCAGGGTGATTATGTTTGCTAGGGGCATAGGCTGCACCAGGATGACATCAAGCGTGTGTGGGCTGGGGCCGTGATCTGATTGGACATGTGTGGTCATTATGCATGTGGGTGTTGCAGTGCCCTAGAGCTGTTTTTGCTGTGGGCGTGTATGAGTGCACACAGTCCTGCCTTTTGCCAGGCCTACACAAGGGTACTATTGACAGCTCCATCGTGCAGACCGGACATTAGCCCACTGTGTCCGGCCATGTCATGTGATCTGTGCCTGCTAGGGATTGCATCGGCACTACCAGGCGGAGGTATAGATTGGCTTTCACTGTCCGATGACACATGTCCACGGAACCGCGGTCCCCACTGGGAACATCCCAGGCCGTCCATGGCCTGCTGTGTCCTTAGATTAGGCGCAGCACCCGACAGACGCTACCAAGCAATGCCATCGCGCAATCTGGCTGGAGTGGGTGGCAGAGGTGGCTCGCCTCCACGCTTGACCTGCACTAGGTGGTGAAGTCATCTACATCCACGGTGGGCTCACACCTCACCCTACCACAGATGTCCCAGCACAGACAGCTCAAGCTCACTGATTGCCATGTCAGCGGTCAAGGATTCCGGACCACGTCACCCAACGCCTGTCCAGGAAAATCAGCAATCTGGCTGTTGAGCATTGCCAAATGCCTGATGTTAAGTCATTTAGGAGTACAGATGGCAGCCCTGGCCTCTGTCCTTCTGTTCTGCCGTTCAGCACGTACCCAGCTACTCATTACAGTCTGAACATGCGTTCAGGACACCAGCTGCCACGCCTGTACTGCAGGTGCATGTCTGCCAGAGGTCCTCCTATCGAGCAGCACTGGCCACATGCCTGTGTGCACATCTCTGCAGCCATTACACTGACACCATGGTGGGAGACACAATCCTCTGTAGCCACCCATATGTTCCTTCTGTTCCAGCTACCACATGCTGACTGTCCCTTCCTCTATGGCCACTGGTGGATGGGGTGAAGCAAGTGCTGGCATGAGAACAAAAGGAGAAGAGGGGACATAGCTGGGATGGTGAACCATTGGTACAGTCCAGCCCCCTGACAAACCTTTGCCTGTACCTCATGCATATAAGCTGGTCACTGCTAGTATCTGTGGGGACACTAACATCAGATGGATCACAGGAGGGTAACGATCCATATCACCCAGAATACAAAGAAAGATTTCTACATTACAATAGACACACACACACACACACACACACACAGACACACACACACACACAGGACACACACACACACCACACACACACACACACACACACACACACACACACACACACACACACACACACAGACACACCATGTATGTGATGTGACAGGACGCATGCAGCATGTGCATGTGATGTTAAGACAGCATGCAGCCTAGACATTAATAGTGGTAGTTAGTATACCTCCCCTGGGCTGCACACAACACGCAGGTGTCATATCAGTAGCTATGCAGTTCACACAATCATGGTAGTAAGTATGCATCCCTGTGATACAATTAAGGGACCAGCACAGGTTAACAGCACACATTGCTGAAGTGACCTTTGACATAATCATTGACGCAGTAATTGACATGTGCATACATGTCTGACACAATGGTGTCCGACACATGTACACAGCATTGTGTCTGCACACATTGCAGTGTTATGCCCCACAGATAGAATGCACGTTTAG
Source organism: Protopterus annectens (assembly GCF_019279795.1). Classification (NCBI taxonomy): domain Eukaryota; kingdom Metazoa; phylum Chordata; order Ceratodontiformes; family Protopteridae; genus Protopterus; species Protopterus annectens. The sequence continues at coordinate 633,104,400 of NC_056725.1, forward strand.
CAAATGTGCATGAGCATGAAGGGTAGTGTGAGGTGTCTATATTGCTTTACAGTGTATACAACACTGTGCAATTGCATGGTACCGCTGAGGTTCATATTACATACAGTGTAATATGCAATACACAAACTGCATGCATACACATTGACATAACTGTAATCGTGACCCACGTTGTTGAAGTGTATATATTATTCAAACCATGCTGTGTCATGTGACAAGTCACTGGAAGACCTACGGATGATTCTGCACACAACTACTACAGAGTTTTATCTGCCTGGCAACCATGTCCACACATGGTAGACTTTGTCAATACACCATGTCCCACATGACATTGATGTACCACAATACCATGAGGTGCACGTAAGACGGTGATGTCCTACAGCAGCAAGGGAAATGTACGGTATCTGTGGCCTGATGTGGTGTCAATGTTCGTGGAAGCTGTTCAACACATCTTATGGTCGGGACTTACGGAGACTCCACTAGCTGGTAATAGGCTTTTAGGATGTCCAGTGTACCGCATAAACTGGTATAATCAGTCAACTATACGTAGTTGGACCATATGTGGACAATGTGCAAACAGGGTATACACATCACATCTATCAGGTGGCTACATGTCTCTGACATCCCTCCATACGTGTGAATACGTTGGCCAAATGTTTGTGATGGCCATCTATCTCAAGGTCTGTGTAGGGGTCCCATATGACATTAGCCAACCCATAGATGCTCGGGGATATGTCACCGCCCACAGGGCTATGCAGACAACGGGTTGTATGTTTGGCACCGGTATGCATTATGGGATAGTGTGACATTATTGTAGCCAGAACACTGCATGTCTGGGATAGCTGTCAGATGGTTAAGTACATCACAAGGTGGTGCACCTACTGTAGGCATATAACACAAATGGTGACTCCTCTGTGGTTGCCCATATCCCATTCTCACTGTGTACCGCCTTGCGTACCACACATGTGTTGTTCCAATGTATAGCATATGCCTACATTTCACAAACACCTCCACCGTTGTATGCAATAGCCGTCCACGTAGCAAATGACAGATACCAGGGTTTCATGTCAGTGTTCTCTCATTTCATTTGTATATATTGTACATGGGTAGCCAGTGTGGAATGCTGGAGATGCGATCTACATCATGACTGAACTTCATATGATCATGTGTACACGTGGTTAACTGGCCATTACGGTGAATAGATATATGCATTAACATGCCTGATACTTCGATGATAGTCTCCACCTTCAACAGACCGATGTTCCAGCAACGAGGTACCTGTATAGATACAAGCAGCTCTGAACATTATCCACACTGTATGACAGCCACAGGGTGTAATTGCATAAAAGTTAACACATCTACCCAGGCTAATAGCATATAAAAGTGCACATGTGTGCATAATATGGTAGCATACTCTTAGTATGCAGTATGTGGTAAACATACCTGCATATGATGTTGCCATTACATATTGCGCTGCTATCATTACGCAACCAAATGGGATATAATAGTCACATGCAGTAGTGACTCTACCAGGCAACCCATGCTCATTGGTTGGGAAACACCCACCCCTACCGCATGGCCAGTGTCTATGGACGCTGTTCTGAGGGTGTCTCCAGGCTGGCCAGTAGCTCCTTGCGTGGAGTGGGGCTGGCCAGGCTCCACCCACCTGTTCCACCTTGTTCCCCTGGTGATTGCAGTGGCACGCTGTTCTCGCATGTCGCATCAAGCCCCAGGCAGTGTCTGGCGCGACCTTTGCTCAGAGGTAACGGTTATGGGCCACCCACTCATTAACCTCCCAAGTTCCCGCTACAGGTTTACATCATAAGTACGCTGTGGCACATGGCTGAACAATGCCCCAGTTCTCATGGAGGCATCGATGAGGACATCATCCCTCCTGGCGGCTGCACGCTGGCAGGTGCGGTTCCAGGCATTAATTGGAAGACATAATGATATTGACAGGTCGCTGGCATCACAGAGATGTGTAGAGATACAGCCGCACATACATTTGTATTAAATCTAGTACATCTGCACAAAGTTATCTTTAAGTCATCATGACACTGACATGACTGACATGTTTTGTGTCACACACATGTAACACCCATTGCGGCATTGATATCATCACCAGTTATACGTGTGTCACCTTTACATTGTTCATCATGTGAATGCTGTCTCTGATGTGGGTACGTCTTGCTTGTACTGGTGTTCTTACCAATGCCATTACGTCTGGATGTCCACAGTGATGCCAAGTTGACCCGATGCTGTGTATATGTCACATATCAACAATACACTGCCTTAATGGAAAGGGGCAGGGCAATGCACACATACCAGGAAAACCCTTTTCATGCATGTGTTTTGCCATATCATCTACACGGGACTGTACAGCAGTTCAACATCCTGCCACATCACCCCGTGTTGCACATGTGATAGACATGGGACAATGGGGGAATTTATTCACAGGGATGGTTATCAACCCTGTATGAAAGGGCAAGGTTTCCTAGCTGTATCCACAGCCATTTTGCCACCCCAAGGGGTCATGCCACATTACTGATCCAGACAGTTAAAACATCACCATGGTCATCACACAAAAAGAGATGACATTTCAGCTTTGAGGGCAGGGTTGCATGGTAACAATGTAAAAGTTTGGACAGGGATCTGTCCAGCACATCCTTTTAGTAGGACGGTGGCTGTCCATGCCCTATGTCTTTCAGATCAGGATATGTACATGTACATGTCCCAACAGTGTACCATGCACAAAGGGGCCAGCACCCAAGGGGGGTGGGATTGTGGAAGGGTGGGCCCCCCCAGAAAGGCCCCAAACCCAAAAAATGGATCCCCAATTGGGCCCCCAATGTGATATGCCCGCCAAAATTTCCCGCTCAAGGCCCCCCTTATGGAAAATTCCCAGGCTCCAAAACCTGGAGATGTCCCCAAAATCAAGGGGTAAACACCCTTTCAAGTGGGCCAAAGGCCGCTGCCTAGGGGGAGGTTTTGGGGCAAAAGGGTTATTCCCATTACAATGGGAATTTTCCCCTTTGATTGTCCATATTGGGCCCCCCTAAAAAATTCTGGGATGTTTTCCCAAATGGGATTCTCCAGGGCATGGATTCCCCCTTCAAAACAGTGCCTTTTGTCCCGGGTGGAAAGGGGGACCCAATGAGGGAATACAAAACCCTTCCCTTTTTGTGTCCATTTTTAAAGTTTTCCCTGCCCCTTTTTTTTTGGGTTATTCGGGGAACAGGATTAAAAACCCCCGTGACAAAGGCAATTATCAAACTGGCAAAGGGTTGGGGAAAATGTCCAACCCCCACAAAGCCCCTTCTGTAAAAAACCTGTCCACCACTGAACACTAAATTATAAAAGGTTTATGGCCTTCAACCCTCCCCACATAAACAGTGCCTCCCCATTTGTCCCCGTGGGTTGCCCTGGGGAATTTCCAAACCCCTGTTTTTACTTTTTAGCTTTGGGACTTTGGTATAAAACATGCACCCAATTAAAATTTTGTAATGTTGTTCCCTTCAACCCGGCCACGGGAAACACTTTGTACATACTCAATTTTCTTGTGAACATGGTTGTATGGATGTCCCCAACCCGTCCTGGTATTTCCCTTCAATTTTGAAATCAAAAAAAGTGGCAAAAACTTTTATGTAACATCAATGCTTATAAATTCCCCTAAGTTGGGGGGGGCCATATTCCCCGGGGGGAATGCTCCCCAAAGACTTTAAACCTGGGTTCAGTGGGGTGAAATTTCCCAAAAACCCATCACTGTTAAAGTTACCCCCCAGGCCCCCTTGTTAGAAAAATTTGAGAACCCCCATACTCTTTAAAAAGGGACCCCCCTTCCCAAAAACAAAAAAACTTTGCCCCAATTTTATTTGCCCCCTTTCAGCCCAAAGGGGGGGTTTAAAAACCAAACCCACATATCTTGTGGGGACATGGTGTATCAGGGAGGTCCAAAAAGGGGATGTGCTTTTTGCCTTGGGGCTTTTGAAAAATATGCAACCCCTGTGGCAATTTTTTGCAAATTTCCATGTTTTTAAAAGTAATGTAAATTTCCCCAAAATAATTGGGGCACAAAGCCCTGGGGAGCCCAAAGGTAGCCAAGCCCCGGGGGAAATTTTCACCAACCCCGACTGAACCCCTTCCCCTTGGGGTGTTTCATTTCAACACCACCCCTCTCATTCCCCCATAGTTTTTTCAAGAAATTTTAAAAAACCAACCACAGGCCCACCTGTATGGGGGTACGATTTCAGAATCTTCTTTTATACTCCCGTTTGGGACAGAAACAACCCCCAAAAACACAACAAAACATGGGGGCCCGGGCTCAAAGTTGCCATCCAAAAACAGCAAAGGGTTTATAAATACCCCAACCGCATGGCTGGGGACCTTTTCCCACCCGCAGGCACACCCCCAAAGGATAAAGGCCACATTTTAGCTTGGGGAACCCGGCCGGAACAAACCTATGTGCCAATTTTACCAAGGTACAATTTGGCTGGGATTCCCAAAGTTAAGGGGTACTGCCCTTGGAGAATGTTTAAAATTTCCCCGCTACAGTTCAAAACATACCCCCGCCCCCTTTTTGGGTCTCAAGGGCCCCGAAGGTTTTTGTGGCCAACCCCACATTCTGGGGGGCATCAGACTGACCATTACCAATGCTGTTTTTTTTCAAATTGGCCCATCCCCTCCCCACCACCAAAACCAAAAATTTCCTTTAAGACATGGCAACCAAAATGTGCTGGTGTACCCACCCCCCTGGGGTTTTCCCTCATTGGGAAATTTTCCTTCAAAACCCTTTTTTCCCCATTTTTACAACCCCACCCCTGGAACAAAAGGACAAAATTAGTACCCAAGCCCCTTACAACATCTTTGAAGCAATAAACCCTACACCCTTTAAATGGACAACACTCAAATCTGCATACCCCGGGGGCCTTGCCTTCAGGCTCTGGCAGGTATTCCAAAAAACCTGATGGACCCCCCGGATAACGGGCCCACCTTTCCCGTTCCCTAAAATTTTACCAAAAGGTGGGGGTGTTCCCAAAATTTTTGGGGACAACCCCTGGGTGGGGGGGCTTCAAAAATTTATCAGAGGGTGGGGTCCCTTTCCCCCTAAAATGTTAAAAATTCTACACATTTGTAACAAAAAATTTTAAGGATTCAACAACAAAACCCCACGTTAAACACTTCTTGGTTACGGAACCCGTAGGGCAACATCCCTGGTGGATGGGCAATGCCAACTTTTTAACCCCCTTACTCCCCCAGGGCCACAATTCCAATTTTCCCGGAAAATTCATCCCCTGCGGTCAAAAAATACACACCAACCCACCCAAGGCCAACAAATCCAGTGGGCCTTCCAACATTCCCCCTGTGTTTTACAAAACCCCGGGTTTCCCCATTTCCAACCCAATTCCCAAACCCTTTTTTATCCAAAATTTCCCCAAGGGACCACAAAATTTCACATACAAGGGGGCCCCAAATTGAACCCAAACTAAGCCCCTTTTGACGGATGTTCCCAAGGCCCCATGGGGAATACAAAGGAACATTACAAAATTTGGGGTGATTTTTCCCCCATTTACTTTTAGGGGGAACCTGGCCCCCACCCGGTGGATCCATACCAACCCGGGGGGATGATGGTAACCCACATAATTTTCCCTCTTTGGGGTTTTCCCCCGTTTCCATTTTTTGGAAAAATAAATTTCAGGTTTTTAGGTGTTTTCAAAGTGGGGACAACCCCAAAGAGGGTAGCTCCCCTGGGACCCCGTATTTGGGGCCTTATCCCCATCCTCCCCTTTGGGCCCCCCATTTCGGATAAAACTTCCAGGGACCACAAAGGGGTTTCCCGGAAAGGGTTTCCCGTAGCCCGGTAAACCCCATCGCTCCATAATGACTTACTCCAGGAAAAATTCAAGGAAAAAGGTGCAAAATCCCCTTTTGGGGGACACCCAATTTTTCCCCTCTACCCCAAGGGTCCCCCCAAAACCCTGCAAACGGGGCCCCCGGGCACAAATAAAGCCCCCCCCTTTTATCCAAGGTGGAAATCCTTTTAGTGGCCACCCACTGTTGGGGTTTACCAAAACCCCAAAGGACCCCTTTTCCCCCCAAAATTGGCCACCCCAAATTCCAAAGGGTACAAACCCCTTTGGGGGTACCCACAAACAGCAACGGGGTTTACATTTCCCCAACCACAACCCGAGGGGTTTTTGGGCCCCAATTTACGAATGCGGGAAACTATAAACCCCATTTAACATTTCATAGAACTTGGGGTGACCTTGTGAAATAAAAGGGCCCCATGGTCCACAACCTTTTTTTGGAAAACCCCCTTAACCATAACAAAAAATGAACCAAAAGCCTAAAATTTTCCCCAAAATTTGGTTTTCTTTTCCCTTCCCAAACCCAAAACTCCCCCTGCAAATGACCCCATGTCAATGAGGGGAAAGTGCCCCCAGAAACCCACCTTTTATAAAAATACCCCGGGGACCTCTGTATTTCAAATTCAGGGAACCAGGTTTTCGTTTAAGGGCATTTCCCCGGAATATGCCTGAGGGGTTTCAAGGCTTGCCAAAAGAATTTTTTACATTTCCGGAAACTATTTCAACCCTTTGTCCCCGGTTAAAAAGACTCTTTCCCTTTTTTGTTTACTGTTACATTCCCTGATACAAAATGGCCTTTAAATTTTGAAATTTTTGCCAAAAGAAATCCCCCTTTTATTAATTAAAAACTGACTTTAAATATTGTACCCTACAAAACTGTACATTAAAAATTTTCTTTTTATTAAAGAAATATCTTAAACCCCCTTTGTTTTTCATTTTTGCCCCCCCAATGTGCAGGATATCCTTACCCCCCCTTATTGGACCCTTTTTGGCTCCCCCCAAAAACCAAATTTTTCCTTTTTAACCCCCTGTAGCACCCTTTGGGGTCTTAATTTTTTTGTCCCCAAACAATTTCTTTACATCCACAAAAACACACCTAATTTTTACCCTTTTTATTTTGCAGTGGACACCTTTTTTTACAAAAATTTCATAAAAACATAGGTGAAAACCTTTTTTAACTTTTCCCCTTCCACAACAAAAATTTTTATGGTATTACATGGGTTTAATTTGGGAAAACCCCCTTTAAAGCAACCTGTCATGGGTTTTGCCAAAAACCCAATTGGGTGTTCCTTTAGGGGAAATTTTACAGACATCCCGTTTGAAAATATTCCCTTTTGGAAAATTTTAAGGGGGCCCCCTTGGGATTTTTTTTGGTACCCTTTGGGGGAGACCCTGAGGGTTTTTTTGGGGTGGAAATTTCAAGGGAGGGAAAAAGGTTTTTTGGGCATGTCCCCTGGGGGGTGACGGTAAGTATTTTCACATTTATTTTAAAACCCGTCATTAACCCTGTAAGGGGTATTAAAAAAATGTCCTTTTTGTTCCCTTTAAAAATAGTTTTTCCCTTTCCTTTTCAAATGTGTTTACAAGGGATGTTAAAACCCAATGTAAATTGGGGAGGTGTTTGTAAAGAAAAACACACCCTTTTTTTCATGTTAAATTTTTGGGTGTAAAATTACATTTTACCCGCAAAATTTTACATTCCCTATATTTTGGGCCCCCCAAATTAAAACCACAATGCAAACATTTTAAAACTTTTTACCTTGGGAATTTTTAAATTGGGTTTCCCCCAAATGCCAGGGGAATTATACCCATGTCCAGTAAGCATATTTTTGGAATTTTCTAAATGAAGCTGTGTTTTTTTTTGTTTGCCCCCGAAACCCCTTTTTGGGTGGGGTTTTTTAAACCTTGTGGGGCAGCAGGACAAAAATCGGACAACCCCCAGGGCAGCAAGGGGCACAAATTTTTCCAAAAATACTTTTCCCCCAGCATTTTGGCCACTTTTAAATTAAATTTTCCAAACAGGCTAACTAATTTTAACAACTATTTACATAATTTTATGGGGCAAATTATTCCCCTTTTTACATTTTTTTAATATTTTTTGTAGGGGCCAAATGCCCCGGAGGGGGTTTCCCCCTTTTAAAAACCGGGAACATGTGGGTTTCCCAAACCAGTTGGTTTCCTTTTATTACATAAAAAACAGTGCAAAAACCCACACCACCCCAAACCCCAATAAACAATTCCCCACCAAATTTAAAAAAATTAACAAATAAATTAAAAATAATAAATTCCCTTAAAATTTTAAAATTTAAGTGGTTTTGTGTTGGGCTTTTCTTTCCTTTAACCTATTATTTTTGAACAATGGGGTTTCAATATCCTTTTATTTTTACCTCCATGGGTGTTTTATTTTACCTTTGGTTGGGGAACCTTTCCAAAATTTTTTATCCCCTTTAACCATTAGAAAAAATATTTATATATATATATATATATAATATTGGCAAAGTGAAAAAACACCCATTTTAAAGTATACTGTTCCACTTAAATTTGGCCTTCCCTTAATTTTTAACCTTGGGAAAAAAGGAGGGGTGACATATTTTTTACCCCGGGAGGGAACCCCTTTAGAAGGGGATTTAAAATGTAACTTTTCACCCTTTTGGGAAAATAATATCGCGATTTTAAGGAAACACCCCCTTTTTAAAGAATTTTAAACCCCCTTTCCACACTGGGAACATATAAATGTCTAAACATTAAAAAAAGATGCCGCCCCCAAAATAAAAATTTTTAAAAAGGGTTGACATCCCCGGGGAATGGGGGAAATATAAAATATATTTAAAACCCCTTGGGGTTTGGGGTTTTAAAATTAGAATTTAGGTTTTAAGAAAATTTTTAATTAATTATTTTCATTAAACCATTTGGAGCCTATTTTTTGGATGTGGGCTCCCGCATTGTATTTTCACAGGAGCCCCAAAACCCTTAAAGGAACCTTCCCCAAATAAACATTGGGGGGGAAAATTTCCCGTTTAGGGTTACACCCCCGTTTCCAATACTTTGGTTTACAAATTTAGGGCCCCTATTAACACAAGGAACCCCTAATTAAAAATTTAAAAATGGTCCCCTTGGTTGTCCATCCATTTTACTGTGTGGGGGGCAGGTGGGAGGTGTGGTCGCCAAAAGGGGGTTTCCTTCCCAAGTATGGCCCATAAAATTCCCCCAAGGGGATAGGGCATTTGGGTTTCCTTTCCCCTTTTTCCTACTGGGGCTGGGAAAGGGTGTTGTGGTTTTAAATCCCCTTCCTTACCTTTCAATTGTGTGTGGGGCCTTCCCCTTTTTTGTTGTGCAGGTGGGGGGTTTCCGCCAAAGGGGGGGAATGTAAAATGGCAAAATTTCCCCTTTTAAGGATGGTTTTGGGGACCCCTTTCCCTGGGGCTGGGAAGGGGCTTTTAACCTTGTCCGGAAAGGCCTTGGAAATTTCGGACCCAAAAACCCTTTTGTTTCTGGTTTTGCGGTCCTATTATGGCATGGGCCTTCATGGGTGTGGGCAACCTGTGGGAGTTCAATCCCCCAAAAGGTCCAAGGGAAGGCCAGCATCCCCACCCCAAGGTTTTGGTTTTTGGGTGTCCCCCCAAATCCTTTATGGGGGGGGGGCATTTCCGATGGGGATCATGGTAGGGTTCCCCCAGGGGGCCCCGCCCAAAGGGGCCCAAACAAACCCCCAAACCCTCCATGATAATCCCTGGGCATTGCACAACCTGGAGTTGATGGAGTGGTATCCCTTGGGTTTATGTAGCCCCCCATGCTCACCGGGTGGTGACTTGATATGTATTTTGCAGTCTATCGCACCCAGTACCTCCGGGGAGTGTGCCACATGGTGGAAGAGCATATTGCTGGCCAACCCCCCTGAGTTCGGGGAAGTATATATGCTCATTGGCATTGGGAACATGGCATCCAGGAACTGGTGTAGTCCCCTGGATCCTGATGGCTGTCAGATCCCCCTTATATCTCCAGTTGGCATTTGACAGGTACCTGGGGCTAGTATTCCCAAACTTACACATACCTTCGTGTCCACTGGGATGGGTTCCCTCTGTTCTTTCTGGAAATCAGGCGTGGACAGCACAGCACAACTATTTGCTGTAAGATGTCCCTGTGGACCCTGTAATGCTCTACTATCTCCAGATCATGTAGCCCCTGGTAGGTTACCCTTGGTCTGAACACTCTTCTCCTCCTCCGGGCCTGCGGTGGTTGTCAGCATCATCCTCCACAACACCCTTTAGTCTCTAACACATGGTGATGAATCACAGCTATGGCAGCTCCCAACATGTACATTGTAAAAGTTCCCTTTGTTTACACCTATGGTGCAGTGTTTGGGAATACACAGGTGTGTGTGAGGTGCTTTCATACTTTATACTATTGTGCTGTGAACACTGATGATGTCATAGGGTGTGTATGTATGATCGTAGCTACAGGGTATCTTATGTGTTTTACCACAGGAACTACTATTGTGGTGCCTTTGGTGTTGAATTACATTTGGTTGCCGTGGATTACCTCTTGCCTTTCCCTTTACATTTCTTCACATTTCACCTCCCATTTTCTGGCATGCATCCAGCAGCCTGCTTTCATTTGTACTTTCCTAAACCTGGCTTATCTTGCATAATGTATTCTATGGCCTGTCTACTGCAGGTTTGCTTTGCTCTGCTATGACAGGTTTTTTTTGCAATCCAACACCTCCCTATCCTGTTTTGCAGGTTTCTGCGAGCAGACTTGTCAGTTGGCCCATTGCCGTGTGAGTTAATAGGTGTTAATTGCTCAGTTGTACTCCAATTACCCTACTGCGCATTTCCTTATTTTCTTCCCTGACCTTCCTGTTTGAGCTATGGTTGGGGGCCGGGGTGTCCGCTTTCCGGGTTTTGGGCACGCTTTCATCCCCCCTAACGCGCCAGGCACCATATGTGCTCTCAGCTAAACGATGCTATACCTACCTCCCCACCCCTGTCCTGCGGCTTTGCTTAGCAAGGGCCCGGCCTTTTTAAATTTCTCCAATGTGCTTACAGCCAGGTGGCACACCCCACTGCTGATGTCATGTATACCTCTAAACCCCTCCCCAGTGTTGTAGCACTGCACGTATGGTACATCCTTAGTCCGGGGGACGTTTGCGATTCACTATTCCTGCCTCATTTGCATGGCATTGACTACTAATTCATAGTTACCTGCCAACACTGTCACAGACCCTTAGCAACCCTTGCAGCTTGGTTGTGGTGTACCATGCATACCATTGAGTATTATGGTGAAATCTGATTTTTATTACATTGCGATTTTATGACATTTGTATATATTTTCTTTGTGTTCCCCTTTGGGACACATGCCCTTTGGTTGTACTTTTTCTACTGTGGACATGACATTAAATGTTGTTTTTTGGTGTTGTGCATCTTTTGGAAACAAGTGCCTTATATAAACACACCACCATGTGTCAACCTGTTCCATCTTTCAAATTGGCATCATAGATATTGTTAACCTGGAAACTAGAGGAGGAGATGCTAAAAATATTTTACTGCAGAAGGAAGTCAGATGGCAGTTAAGATTAAAATCTAACATTTTTCCAGGCTTAAATGAATATATAAATATCAAAGCCATTTTAATAGGAAAGGCAAACATACTTTAAAGAGGGTAGATACATTTCCAAACACACCAGATGAAAGAACTATATATAAATTATTAAACTACGTTTATGCTACAATGTATGCAGACCATTTCCTTATATAATAATAATTTTTAAAAGTTTTTCAGGGTGCACTATCATTTTGTTTTGTTTTGTTTGAAGTGTGTGTATATATACATATATAACAAACCAATATGTCTTTGTTTCTTTAAAATTAGAATGCCAGGATTTTAAGAATTTTATTGATTAATTGAATTATTAATGTAAAATTTTCATTGGTTAAGCACTTTTTATAAAATATGTCAGTTTTAGTGGGATTTTATCTGATGAAGTTTGTTTTTATGCAGACGAAAGCGCTCATCATTTGTATTTTACATTAAAGGATTGGACTTCTCAGCAGGTAAACTGTGCTTTGTTACTAGTTTATTTTCCTCAGTTTTGTGGTATTCCTTGTTCTAATAGCTGTTGTGTGTACAATGGTTGAGGGCTGCCTATGTAGGATTCACACAGTAGGCCACCTATACATTACAATTTACAGGTGGTCGTGTGAGTGCTATCCATTTTACTGTGTGTGCAGGACAGGTGGAGAGGTGTGTCAGTCCATAGGGGCCTACACTGTCAGAGTATGTGCTATACATTCCCTCTTTGCCAAGGCATAGGCATATTGGGCATGCCTCTCTCTGCTTACTGGGGCTGGCACAGGGTGTTCATGGACTGAATCCTTCTGTGCCTGTGATGGCCTTGGCAATTGCAGTGGGCTGTAAGGGCCTTCACCATTTTGTCCCTGCTGCAGCTGTTTCCGCAGGATCATATTATGTAGCATGGCACATACTATGAGGATATGGGCACACGTGCCTGGAGAGTACTGCAAAGCTCCACCAGATATGTCCAAGCAACGGAACCGTGATTTCAGCATCCAGAACACACGCTCTATGATGATTCTGGTTTGTGTGTGTGCCCCATTATGGCGTTCTTGCATGGGTGTGTGTGCATTTCTGATGGGAGTCATCATCCATGGCTCCAGTGCATAGCCAGCATCCCCCACAAGGTGTTCATGTGGGATGTCCCCCCTGACAAATACCTGATACAGCTGTGAGGCATGCCAGATGTGGGAGTCATGGTAGCTTCCAGGGCTGCCAGCACACACATCCATGATAATACCCTGGGCATTGCACATGACCTGGCAGTTGATGGAGTGGTATCCCTTGCAGTTTATGTAGCACCTACCATGCTCACCGGGTGGTGACTTGATATGTATGTGCATGCAGTCTATCGCACCCAGTACCTCCAGGTAGTGTGCCACATGGTGGAAGATGCATATTGCTGGCCAACTCCTCCTGAGTTCGGGGGAAGTATATATGTTCATTGGCATGTGGTAACATGGCATCCAGGAACTGGTGTAGTACCCTGGATGCTGATGCCTGTGAGATCCCCATTATATCTCCAGTTGGCCTTTGAAAGGTACCTATGGCTAGTATTCACAAGCTTACACATACCTTCGTGTCCACTGGGATGGGTTCCCCTCTGTTGTTTCTGGATCTCAGGCGTGGCCAGCACAGCTCAACTATGTGTTGTAAGATGTCCCTGTCCACCCTGTAACGCTCTATTATCTCCAGATCATGTAACCCCTGGTAGGTTACCCTTGGTCTGAACACTCTTCTCCTCCTCCGGGGCCTGCGGTGGTTGTCAGCATCATCCTCCACAACACCATCAGTCACTAACACATGGTGATGAATCACAGCTATGGCAGCTCCCAACATGTACATTGTAAAAGTTCCCCGTATGTTTACACCTATGGTGCAGTGTTTGGGAATACACAGGTGTGTGTGGGGTGCTTTCACGCTTTATACTATTGTGCTGTGAACACCGATAATGTCATAGGGTGTGTATGTACGATCGTAGCTACAGGGTATCTTATGTGTTTTACGACAGGAACTACTATTGTGGTGCCTTTGGTGTTGAATTACATTTGGCAGCCGTGGATTACCTCTTGCCCTTCCCTTTAAATTTCTTCACTTTTCACCTCCCATTTTCTGGCATGCATCCAGCAGCCTGCTTTCATTTGTACTTTCCTACACCTGGCTTATCTTGCGTAATGTGTTCTATGGCCAGTCTACTGCAGGTTTGCTTTGCTCTGCTATGACAGTTCTGTTTTCTTTGCAATCCAACACCTCCCCTATCCTGTTTTGCAGGTTTCTGCGAGCAGACTTGTCAGTTGCCGTCGATTGCCCGCTGTGAGTTAATAGGTGTTAATTGCTCAGTTGTACTCCAATTACCCTACTGCAGCATTTCCTTATTTTCTTCCCCTGACCTTCCTGTTTGAGCTATGGTGCGCGGCGCGTGTGTCCGCTTACTGGGTTTTGGGCACGTTTTCCTCCCCGTACACATGCGCTTTCAGGCACCATATGTGCTCTCAGCTAAACGATGTTATACCTACCTCCCCACCCCTGTCCTGCGGCTTTGCTTAGCAACGGCCAGGCTGGATTTGCATTGCTCCAATGTGCTTACAGCTATGGTGGCACACCCCACTGCTGATGTCATGTATACCTCTAAGACACTCCTCAGTGTTGTAGCACTGCACAGTATGGTACGTCCTTAGTCCGGCGGGACGTTTGCGATTCACTATTGCCTGCCTCATTTGCATGGCATTGACTACTAATTCCTAGTTACCATGCCGAACACTGTCACAGACCCTTAGCAACCGTTGCAGCTTGGTTGTGGTGTACCATGCATACCACTGAGTATTATGGTGAAATCTTGATTTACATTACATTGCGATTTTATGACATTTGTATATATTTTCTTTGTGTTCCCATTTGCGCACACATGCCCTTTGGTTGTACTTTGCGTTACTGTGGACATGACATTAAATGCTGTTTTTTAGGTGTTGTGCATCTTTTCTTATGCCATTGACTGTATATTTAGCCATTGGCATATGTTAACTTTGTAATACATGAGTCTGGTCCACTTTCATAGCTCCGATGTTCTGTTTGGAAAAATGTAAACCATGTTTTTTGGTTTACATTTCTGTGGGATTATGCTATGCCTGCACCACTTCATGAATTGCTATGTACCTTCATTTGCATGGTGCGGCACTGCGCATAGGGTGATTAGCATACCTAAGCTGAGGGTTGCGCAGATCTGGCGTACACCGGTAGTGCATGTGGAATTGGATCATACCTGAATCGCTCAGTGGCCATGTTTGGCGTTATACCGCCTATGCTACGCCTGCGCCTGGCGCAAGCTTCATGAATCCCGGGGATGATTTTTAGCTTTGAAAAGAAAATGTTTTTAATTAAGAAATTGCAACTAGAGAATGGATATTTATCAGAATGTGTCATAAAAAAAGTTGTACCAATGGGACTAAGGATTTATAAGTTTCCTTTTGGTTTAGAGTATGATGGCAATTTAATTGCTGAATTTGTTGAGATGTTTAACAGATATGGGATTAAAATGATGGAAAAGATCATAAAAAACAATGACATGAAACTGAGTATGCTTATAGGACAAGCAGAAATATTAGATAAAAAAATTAAAAATGATGTTTTATTTTTAGAATATAAAGGTTTATACTATAAGAAAATGGATAACATTGATTACACGTGTAATAAATTATTTGAAACAAAATGCAAGAAAATGCAAAGAGACTTGAATGAATACAAGAATAATAGGGCATATATAATAAAAAAAGAGAAAAGGGGTAATGGAAGTAGAGACTTAATGAGTAAGAATAGAAATGGATATAAAGGGAAACAAAGTTATGAAACAAAGGGGAAATCCTATAACAATGAAGAATATAATAGGGAAACATATGAACCACAATCTTTTCAGTACCACCAGGAATGGGATGTAGGACTGGAAGAAGAAAGAGACTATTGGGAAAGTGGATGGAACAAAAAGAACAGGAACCAAAGGGAGAGATGGTAGATAATATTGTCCAGGATGGAGTGACTTATACAATGAAAGGATATCACATATATAATTATGCAGGTGTAGAACTAAGTAAAGAACATTTTTCCCTTTGTATGAAAGGTTTAAAATTTGTACCTGCAAAATGGTTTGATTACACTGAAACAATTACTGAGCTAAAAATGTATTTAAGAAAATTAAATTTAGCTTATATGTTTCAAGAACAAAAAAGAACTGAAAGGAGATCTAGTACTATAGAACCTAAAAATAAAAGTGTGTTTAACCCACCATTAGATCCCACATTAAACATATTAGAAAGAGCTATTATGGAAGACATTTACAGGATGAAAAGTAAAGAACAACATGTACCTATGAATAAAAATCTGAGCAGGAAATAAAGTGAAGTTCTAAAATTATTAAAAGAGGACAAGACTGTTCGAGTGATGTGGCCAGATAAAGGGGGTGGAATGGTATTTTATGATGCCCTAGAATACTCCCAAAAAATTTTTGAGATGCTCAATGATTCAAATATGTACCACTTGTCTTCAGTCAACGAAATAAATATTAGCCACAGAAGGATAGACTATTAATTAGAAGAATATCTTATTGAACAAAGAATAACAGAAGATTTATATAACTACCTGAAAGTAAGGAAACCAATAGTGGCTACTATATTTGGGATACCAAAGACACATAAGGGGCTGGAAAATTTAACTTTTAGACCTATAGTGGATGGACATGGGTCGAAAACATACCCCTTTAGAGTAGTAATAGACAGGTGGTTGAAACAGCAGGTAATGAATGCAGAGCATATTCTTAAAGACTCGTGGGACTTTCTAGGGAGGATACGGAAAGAACTTTGGGATAAAGAAATTATTTTATTAACTATAGATGTAGTTGATCTGTTTACATCTATCCCAAAAAAAGAAGGGTTAGATTGGTTCCTAGAGAGTCTACACAAAAATACTAAATTAGGAAATGACAAAAAAGAGCTTATTCTGGAATTTATGGAAATAGTTTTGGACCATAATTATATAATATTTGATGGAGAATATTATAGGCAGCACAAGGGGGTAGCTATGGGGGCTTCATGTGCCCCTATTTTTGCCAACCTTGTGCTGTTAGAGTGGGAACATAATAAAGTTTTTAAAAGTGACTTTTTTCAATATATGACCTTATATGTTAGGTACCTGGATGATATTTTTATTCTATGGAAAAGTCCAGAAAATAGAATAAAATATTTGGTTAAATACTTAAATGAAAGTATAGGATTTTTGAAATTCACATATGAATACAAAAAGAATGGGATAAATTACTTAGATACATATATTGAGAAAGGCAAAAAATGCTTTAAATCTAAGGTCTGCAGAAAACCATCCTTTAGTAACTCCTATTTACAATATACAAGTAACCACCCAATAAAACAAAAAAATAGTATTATTAAAGGACAACTAATAAGGATAGCAAGAATGACTTCTAAGGAAGAGGACATAGATGATGAATTATTGACAGTAGCAAAATAATTTCAAGAGAGAGGGTACCCAACAAAAATAATTGATGAATATGTTGGCTACGTAAGAAATGAGTGGGGGAAAAATATAAGCCCCTATTAGGGAATTTAGGTGGTACAAAAGAAAGTAAAAATAAAAGTGAGGAAGAAAATAAAAGATTTGAAATGGCTATGGTTGTCCCTTATGGAAGCAAAGCATATGAGGTGGAAAAATAGTGAAGAAAAATTGGGCCATATTAAGAAATAACCCGAAGTTATGGGGTATTGGGGGTTTAACACCAAATTTTGCGTATAAAATAGGCCCAAATCTAAAAAAGACCTTTGAAATGGACCCAAGGAATAGGGGCAGATATGGTACTACAAGATGTGGAAGTTGCTCCCAATGTAAATTTATATGTACAGATGAAAATATTATTATTAATAACTCATTAAGAAGTATAGTTAGATTTGAGAAAGGAAATTGTCAGACTACAGGAGTTGTGTATTTGGCCATGTGTAAATCCTGTCCCAGTTTTTATGTAGGTAAAACTGAGAGACGACTGAGGGACAGGATATATGAACACACATACCAAATATCTACTAAGAATTTGAATAATGCCCTATACAGGCATTCTACAACTTGCCTGAATTGTATAGAATTTAGATTTGGCATTTTGGAAAAAGTGTCACAAAACCCTAGAGGCGGAAACTACAGAAGCCACATAGAAGAAAGAGAAACAAGGTGGCAAATTAAGCTACAAGCATGTCAAACCTCAGGCTTAAATGAAATAATTTCAATTAAACCTTTATTGTGTAAAAAAATGGAGTCTATGAAATAAATGTTAAACAGAAGTTGATTAATGATAGAAACTGAAATGGAAGATAGTACATTTATAATAAGTTCTTCTAGGGAATTGTCATGTATTTTATAAAATGTTTAATGAGCTTTTTAATAGCAGGTTTTAAACTGAAGTATGTTGCACTTTAAGTAGTTTTTATAATGAATGATGTCATAATTGTAATATAGTATTTAAGGGAGAAAATTTTAGGAGACAGATTCTGATGAAATCCCTGGGCATAGGGAAAAAAGCGCTCAATCTTTAATTTGTGTGGAACTGTTTTAATAAAGAAGACTGTAAGAGAATTCAGCCGTGGCAGTGTATTTTTCATAGTTTATGCATGCCAAAGGTAGTTATAACACTTGAGTGATTTTTTACTCATGAGAGCATAGAACAGGGGTATAACCTTGCTGTATGACCCAAACTTTAGCAAGCCATGTATACTGTATAGCTGCCTACATGTAACTCCTTTTTGAAAAAAAGTGCCATCCATCATCCAGATTGTGGTTCTGCTAAGGTCTGACAGGTTAGTTATTGTGATAAATGCATATACTATGGTTTCAGTGGATGTGTTCACCATGTGCTTTGCCACAAAACAGCCTTCCTTCAGTTTATAACTACTACAATCTATGCTCATTAGCGTTAGCTCACGCCCACCTGGAGTTAAATGATATTTTCTATGCACCCTACCTATTCTCTGTAGTAGGGCCTTTCTATCTGGTATATTATGCACAGCAGCAGTGGACATGGACGCTAATGCATCCTCCACAATAGAACATGGGATGTCTCTGCTATACTGAGCACGCACCATCACTTCATCAGACACTTTATACCGCTCAATCTCACTGGGATCCGCACTATGGTCATGTTCAACTGTTTTGATTAATTCCTCTCCATCAGAGCCTTTGATGGTTACCGCTCTGCCCTTACAGTGTAAGGCTTTTATCTCCTTACATCCCCAACAGCACTTGTTACGTCTGCTGCACTCTAAATGGTAAAGGTAGCCTACTATTTGCAACATCACCTTCCCACTTTGCGAGTGCACTACATGGTATGTCTTCCCAACCACTCCTGGTCCTGGTGACGGCACTTCCGCCATTTTCACGTCATGCATCTTGGACACTCATTATGGGATTCCACTACCTTTGTTACATTTCTAACATCGTTGTCGGCCAGTCAGGTGTCGGGAAACTGTACTGTTGGTGATATACCTTGTCGGTGAACTGGTATTGCTATTCTGGGTGTCAGCAAATTGAACGTTCAGTCTACTAAAGGTGATCCATATATATATATATATATATATATATATATATATAGATATACACACACACACACACACACACACACACACACACACACACATAACTCCATAGTCAGACAATCACTGAGAAAAGAAAAGAAAAATACCACATACAGTAAATAAATGCTGGAACTGAAAACACAATCATCTATAGATCTGGGAGCACAATATAACGCTTGCCTTTGCAGTCAATACATACTCTGCTAGACACACTTTTCTAATAACTCAAGTAATAATAAATTATACCATCACATACTTTCTATAGACATCTACACTATTCTTTCAAATGAGTTTTCAGTCAAATGCTTTTGATCATTTATTTGGGATTCAATCAAATGAACATTTAATCAAATTACAGAGACCCACCCAAAACACACTAATGCTTTGTATCATTTGCAGAATGAAAACTCTGCTTAGGTAGGATGAATAGGAAGGAGGTGGAGAAGGTGGAATAATTTTTTTCTGGGACAGGATCTACTTTTTCTTGCATGAAAAGAAGTTAAGTTGAGGAAGGAAGGTAAGATGGGTAGGTTAGGTAGTGAGGGAAGACAGATATGACTCACAGCAGGTGTAGCAATACAGTGAGGGAGTGGAGTGGGAATACAATGGTGAAGGAGACATCAGACAAACAGATGAAAGGCAATGGTGAGGGGAAAATTGTACAAAACACAGGAGTGGGAATAGACACAAACGGGAGGAAAACACCAGGATGAATGATATGATGGAATTACACAGCTACTGTCCCTGCCAGCTGTGATCCAGTAGGAGCTTACTTGCCACCTTTAGGTGCTGTCACCATTGGGCCCTGACTTAGATTGTGGGGACACTGCTGGACAGGAAAGCAACTCAGTGAGTCAGTGGAGGAGGTTCTGTATGTAGAAGATTCAGGCATCTAACCTGCTAAGTATCCCACACAATGTCTGCCAGCTGCAGATGGGTGACAAGGCTGTCACCTCCATTAGCACTGCTACCAGAAGATACAACAACACCAACATATTGTGCAACACTACCTATACTGAGTGGGTGGTTTTGGTACAGCAGAAGGTGTGGAAGTGATTGTGGCAGGGTGAGACCCGGATGTTGTGGTTGCTTCCAGTGGTGGGAGTAGTGAATGAGCCACTGCTGCTGCCTCTGCCACTTGTGGGGGGCTGATAGGCCCTGCCTGAGGGATGGGCACAAGTCTACATGTTACTAAATATAATATTAAAATAAATAGAGAAGAACAGAGCAATAAATAAAATAAATGTATGTGAAAGAAAGAATAGTGACACAGAGGGTGAAGTCAGAGAAGTATAGATACAATGTAAAAATTAATTTGATATTAATACATACAATGTTAAAGATAAACATTAATATACTTGAATGAACAACAAACACACTTAGCAATTTATCAAGGATGCTACCATACATCAATGAGAGGGGGGCTTGAACCCACAGTCATTATTTCCTACATTCTAAAAGGAAAATGAAAGAATTAACACGTCAAGCTACTTGAACACCCCAACATCGTTTGTAGCCTAAGACACCTTTATGGGCTGTCTGAACCAAATGTACATATACAAAGAAAAATGCTACTCAGACATACATGCTCCTCACAGGTATTATTACTGTATGAAATGTGCATATTGACAAAGATCATCATCAGTGGCAACAACCTCCTTTTCCCCATTTTCTATAAAGTTGGGGTGGCATGTCAACTGTCAATGTCTCTTTTGTTATAATGCCACTCTCCTACCTTCTTCAACTACCTATTGCATCTGACTGTTGCAGGTCTTCTCTCAGACAATTTATACATCTCTTTGTTAGATGTCCTCATTTCCTCTTGCCTTCTTCCTGTATGTCCCAGATCTTCTTCCCCAGATTGTCTTCTACTTTCCTGCACATGTACCACATGTGCCCTAACCACTGCAACTCTCTGACCTTCTCTGCATTTGGAACTAGTTGAGCTTCTATACTGATAATCTCATTTCTTCGTCTTTCCCACAGTGTTCATCCTACTACCTGCCTCAAGCACTTCATCCCCTTCACTTCTAGCTTCCTAAGCTGCTCTGCCTTCATTACCCTGATGTCTGTACCACACAGTAGTACTGGTCTCAGCCCTGTTTTGTACACCTTACTTTTTAGCTTTTGACATTCATCTGGCATACACTATCTCTGACACTGTACCAGTTGGCTGCAGCCCCTCTTCAGACTTCCCTTCTGCTCAATCATCCAAGGTATTTGAGGCTGTCATCCTGCTCCACTATTTTCTTTCTAACTCAGTTCTTGACTTCTTCAGATTTCTTCCATTTGCTGCCATTGCAAGTGTATTATCTCTACTCAGTTTCATCCCAAGTGCCACCAGTTTTGCATTCCATTCCTCAATCCTTTGCTAACTTTCTTGTTCAGAATCTGCCAGTAATACTACATTGTCTGCATAGAACAAATCTGTCCCATCAGACCTGTTTATTAATGTATTCCATCACCAGTATGAAGAACAGTGAGCACTGAACCCTGATAAACACTCACTGCAAGTGGGAACCCATCTGTGAGTCCAAACAATGTTCCTACTTCTTTCATTGGGTCTTTGTACATAGCCTGCGCTGCACTAATTCTCCCATTTTTCCTGGGACTTTACACCACTGTAGGACTGCCCAAAAAAGCTTTCCAGGGACTTTATATGCTTCCTCCAAGTCTAGAAATGCCCAGTTGGACTCTTTCCTTATCTCTAGCTTCTCAGCTATCTGTCTCACTGCAAACATTGAGTCAGTTGTGCTGCATCCTGATCTGAATTGGAACTGCTTGTCTCCCATCTTGCTTCGTATTACTTTGAGCATTCATTTATCAATCACTCTGTACAACTTTCATGCAGTGTGGATTTCTCAGCTAATACAATAATTCAAAAATAATAATGAGCTAAGCCTTAATTAGCAAAATCATAGCACCCAGCCAGGTGAATTTGTTTACTATAAGCATGAAGGAAAACAGAGAGAGAGAGAGAGAGAGAGAGAGAGGAATTGCTCTGTGGAAGAAGTCATACATCAGCAACAGCAGCTTCTGAATCTGCAAAAACAGATTCAATGAATAACTATTAAGGCAAAGAAAAGCTCTGGTTGTACAAGGTAAGTGCTACATTTTACAAATACATTTTGCTAAGAAAGGGTTGCTTTTGACTGCTATTGAAGTTGTTGACAGAATTTGAAATAAGTAAGTCAGTACTCGTAAGTGTATTATGAAGGTGTATTAAGAAGGGTAAAGAAATCACTGGACTGAAGGATCATTAAATAAAATGGAAAACACTCTAACAGCACATACTCAAGAGTACAATTCAACATGTTCTGGCTGGCCTTGTAGCATCAGTTTCAATAAAAATTGGCTTGTTGTATAGGTTACACATATATGTCATGTGTAAAAATGCTTTCAACCCTGGGAGAAAACAATCATGTCACATTAGTCAGTTGCAATTACCTAGGTGTTTTATTGAGGGGTACATTTACTCAGTAACTTATTGTGCCTGACATTACTTAAAGTATGTAGACCATACTCTCAATTGTCCTGATTTTCCCAGAATGTCCAGATTTTTGCCTCATATTTTGTTCTTTTCCTTAAAAAATGTGTTGTTTCCTGGCAAATCACTGAAGTTTGAAGTCACTAATTAATGCAGACTTTATATCCTTCAAAAAATGCATGCTAACACAAACCCTGCTATTCTAGCTACTTTCCTAATTTCTTAAGAAAAATATTTTAAATATCTCCCTATTTATGAGGTTTTTGCCCCCCCCCCCCCAATATTTTAAGCTTTGTTCAGATTTCTTGCAGTAAGAGGTTGAAAGATATGATTGCTGGAACCTGTGTTCTGAGAGACTGCCTTCCAATCTATCTGCAAATATACAGAGCTGAGTATATTTTTTTGGTTTTAGAGTTTGTACTGTTAGTTGTTGCTTAGATCTCTGTTGAAACTGTTTTGTTCCACCCATCCTCCATATTTTTGGCTTGTAGTTTAAATATGGTAGCTTTTGCAGTTGCCCGCCCCACTGTAGATTTCATCTGGGACACTTCCCCCAGTCCCATCTCTTTACCACATTCTACCTAATAAACTCTTTCTGCACTTGCTTTAAGTCCTTTGTAATTTAATTGCATTTTTAAACTGTGTTTGGTCTAATATTGCTACACATTCAAGTGTGCTAGCTTGCACTGCATGTGAATTGTTTTTACTACTGTTTTTGCAACTTTTCTGTAAAAAAAAAAAAAAACTGTAAGCCTGTTACCTACCTTTCCTATAACTAGTGTTCCAGATACAGATTTGCTGTATCCAGGGCAAATTTGTCAGTAAGCTTCTGAGCCCCCCAAGCCCTTCTGTGTTGGTGGGAAGCCTTCTAGCTTATCAGTGGGAGTGGTAAGCACTAGGTAACCTGTTTACCTCATAAGGAGTGGTTCTGGGCCAGAAATTGTAGTTATTGGCTGTTTGGACAATCTGTTCCATCTCTCCCAACTTTTGGATTTGAAAGCCTGCATTTGCACTTGTTTCTGTCCTGTAACTCATCTAGTGCAGATACAGATTCTTAGTTTTAGCACTTAAATTTGCTTATTCGTGCTCAGCACTTGTTCAGAACTTGTAAGCACTAAATAAGCTACTAATTACTATAGCACTCAATCTTCCTCATTACCTAGAGGAAAACAGTTTTTGTACTTACTTTTCTCACTTGCATAGAGAAAAAAAGCTCTTGTACTCACTTTCCTCACTTATCTAGAGGAAAATAGTTTTTTTATTCAGACATGTCCAAGGGTCAGCTCCCAGTGTTCTCTCCTGTCTATTGATGAATCTGGGCATCTTGAGGCAATGTAGAAATTTCCTCATGTACACAGATAACCCTCTCCTCCTACCACACAACACTACAACCTGTGAGAGATGCACTTATCTAGCCAAACTGGAGGTAAAGCTCTCTCCAACCAAGACTGAACTTGACAGTCATGAGCAGAAGGTAAACATTTGCACCACACCACACTCATCACATAGTCTCACTAAATCTACACCACCAAAATCCACACATAGTACCACAAAAACATTTGCAGAGGCTCTGAATAATAATCTGTCTAAGCAACAGAGACCTCCAAAGCTGAAACACAAGCAACCTCCATCCCCCAACACAACCCAAATGACACATAGCCCACAGACTCAGTGTGCCACTCAACCACAACCAATAAGGCAAAACAACATACCCAACACACTAGTCATAGGTGACTCTAGAGTCAGGCACACTGATGTCCCACTCACCAGGCTAAACAAGGAGAAGGTTACTGTCAGCTGCCTGTCGGGTGCCAGGATCCGCTACATAACCCACACACTTAGGTCACTCCACAACAAATACAAATATGACTCTGTCATTGTCCATGTTGGTGTGAATGACCTGAGACCTACCTCCCTGGACTACATGAAAAGAGACATGGAAGAGCTCTCCGATCTTGTAGTCCAGGTAGGTATGACCCTAGCCATGAGTAGCATTCTGCCATCACCCAGAATGATACCGCAGTACAAGGACAAAATGATTTACTTAAACAATTGACTAAGCTTCTGGTGTCATTCTAAGGGGATTCAGTATCTGTCTGCTTGGGATGACATGGTCGAAAGACCATGATGCTTTGCCACAGATGGCCTGCACCTGTCACCCCTGGGATTCTGGATACTGGCTAAGGCTCTTGCTGCCCACATAGTGCCTTTTTAGGCAAGGTTCAAATAACAAATTCACCACCATAACAGGATCAGGCAAGCAAAAACTGAGGGTAATGCTACTCAATGCTAGAAGTCTAAATCTCAAAATGCACTCACTCAAGGCACTCCTTAAAATGGAGAACATTGATATCTGTGCAGTGACTGAGACCTGGTTCAAGGCTCCAGAGAGCACCCCTGCACTACCAGGCTATAATTCATACCACACATTTTGGCCATGTAACCTGGACCGAAACACCAAAGGCGGAGGTGTGTCCATATTCATTAAGGATATTCACAGCTTCAGGCTAGTTGCTCAGCATAATGCATCTGAGGTTATCCAAGTGCAACTAACTCTGGGCAAAACTGCAATCCAAATTGTAGCTTGATACAGATCCCCCACCATGCCCCAGGATTCCTAATTCTCTTTTCTTGATGTACTGGAAAATATTAGGGTTCAACCAAACACCCTAATAATGGGTGACTTCAACTACCCCACCATTAACTGGGAAAACTACTTGTGTACCAACTCCTTAGCTCAACGCTTTCTGGAATTCATAAACTCCAATGCCCTGGATCAACTTATCCACACCCTCAACAGGGGCAACAATATCCTAGACCTAGTCCTTACCAACATGAGTGACCGGTGTTCCACACCTGAAGTCAACTCCTCGTTGGTCCGATCCGACCATAAGCTAATCAACCTTGATATCCACATCCAGCTCCACCCCCCCATTAAGGAAACCATGGTAAAAAATTTCTCCAAAGCCAACTTCGTGCTTCTTAAAACAGAAGTGGTGAACTTCATGACACCCATGCAGATGGACAATACAGTTACACCTGCTGAATCCTACACAAATGCACTCTATAAGCACTTACACAAGTGCATGGATCATGCTATCCCAAACAGAACCAAGACATTGTCCTCCAAAAAAAGGAAGCCAATCTGGTGGTCCCCTGCCATAAACAAACTGTACAGCAGAACCAGAAAAATAGATGTGGACGTCTTGGGTTTTCGATCCTGAGTGATGCCTGTACTGAGGGAAGGAATAACTAATTTTACAAAGCCTTTCACTCTTGATCCTAAACGGTGAACAGATTTCCACGTGTAGTCAGTGGTGGAGCTAGCTGTAAAAAGAGCTGTTTTAGCCCTGTGGGCAGCTGGAGCTCTATATAGAGCTGGTACAGATCTCTATGAGCTCTGAGAAGAGTTGTTTTGTGTTTAGAATGCCCTTTCGGGCAGATGCGGTAGTTCTAAAAAGAACTGTTTTGTTTGGTTCACCGAAGCTGTGTCTGTGCCCCCGGCTGGTCTTACTGGAGCTGATACAGATTTCTGTGAGCTCTGAGAAGGGCCGATTTGTGTTTTGAATGCCCGTTCGGGTGTTGGTGGTAGCTCTAATAAGATCTTTTTTGTTGTATTCTTATCCCACTCCGCAAAGGGGGAGCCACCACTGATCCCGGGAACTATCGACCCATTAGCCTGATGAGCCTGGTCTGCAAGGCCATGGAATGTATCATCATGGGACTCATAAACAAGGACATTGGTAACCTCCAACTCTGGATCCCACCCAGTTCGGGTTTGTGAAAGGCAGATCATGCCTCCTTAACCTGATCGACTTCTTTGAGGCAGTCACCAAAGCTGTAGATGAGGGTAAGGTGGTTCACAAAGCCTATCTTGACCTCGCCAAGGCATTCGACACCATCCCCCATTCTGGAATTATAGCTAAACTCACTAAAGTAGGTATAAATCCGTATGTCACAAGATGGGTTGCCAACTGGCTCACTGACAGAATCCACACTGTAAAAGTTGCAGACTCCAAATCTGACCTCAAAGCAGTGACAAGTGGGGTACCACAGGGTTCCGTCCTGGGACCTCCCCTGTTTGGTATCTACTTCTCTGAAGTACAGGCTAACACAGAAGGGCTCTGGCTAATGAATTTCGCAGATGACTGCAAACTAGGAGCCATAGTCAAGTCCCTGAATGATGTTGACATCCTACAGAAGGGCCTTGCTGAGACTGCTGCCTGGTGTCAGAGCCATGGTCTCAAGCTCAATGCCAAAAAGTGCAGTGTCATCCCCTTTGGTAAAAACTCTGTACCCATGAACTACCACATAGGCAGCAATCTACTTAATGCTGAATGTGTGATAAGAGACCTTGGGACCCAGGTTGACAGTAGTCTCTTCTTTGATAGTCACATCGCTGCAGTAGTCAGGAAGTCCTTCTACGTGGCACACCTCATCATAAAAGGGTTCACATCCAGGAAAAAAAGAGGTAATTGTTCCCCTCTACTTGACACTCATTAGACCCATTATAGAGTACAATGCCCCTTTTGGAATGTACCTCACAAGACATCTGCAGCAGATGGAAAGGCCACAGAAGTACCTCACAAAGAGGATTACTAGCCTCAAACAAATGCCCTACACTGACCACCTCAAAAAACTCCAGCTTTACTCTGTAGCATATCACCTACACCGAGGTGATCTCTGCCTAACATATAAAGCTATATCAAACCCAGAGCTGTTGGACATGGTACATCTAAAGAAATCCCAATCCCTCCGAGCTACATGCTCTAGGGACCTAAACCTTGTCACCATAATAAACAGGACATGCTGGAGGGATAGATTCCTCTCCCTGAGACTTCCCATACTCTGGAACAGGCTACCCATCTATGTCAAGCAAAGTTCTTCATTGGCACTCTTCAAGAAAAATCTTGATGAGTGGAATTGAAATAGGAAATACACCCCGGGGATCACTTCTGTGTCTCTGCTCAACAGTGGCTCAGGAAAATAACTTTCATGGGTGGCGTAAGCCAGGAAACCTTGTTGGCTAGGCTTACGTAGACCCTTGGGCTGATAGCCTAGTACCTACCTATGAACCTATGATGCAAATAGAAATATACAACACCAGCATGCTGTATGTGTAAGGGAGAGATTGGTGGTGTAATGATTTTTCAGGGCCACTCATGAACAAGATCTTAATTGCACTGCTTTCCATACCTAGAGAACAGTGCCTAATACACAGGGGAAGCACAAGCACACTGCAGACTCAGGTGAAAAGACAACAGGAAAACTAAAGTTCTCCCTTTTTAATTTCTCCAAATTTTTTGGGTTTCTAATACCATGACAGGAATGAACCCCATTTCTAAGTTAAAGTATGATTAAAGTTCATGAAATTACTATTGTTTATATCTTTGATATTAGCCAGAAGTGCTGTTTGCAGCACCCGCGATATGCCCAGTAATGACTCCTGTAATTCGTGTGGAGTTACATGTAAAGGTAACATATCTAAGTACGACTGTAAATTCTTTTTTATAAGACCCATTGCTCCTACTACTACTCGAACTGTCTGAGTATCCTTCTTCCACATTGCCCTTGTTTCTGCTTAGAAATCCTGGAATTTTATGACTTTGTGCCTCTCTGTACGTAAAACTCTGTAGTCACCGGGTGTAGCAATTGCAACGATCAATGCTACTTTTGTCTTCTTTTCATTGACTACTATATCTGTTTTTCTCATATCTATTTTTTGAACTGTTGTTAAGGGGTGATCCCATGTGATATAAACTTTAACATTTTCTATAATGCTTTGTGGTTCACGTTTCCAGTGTTTTTCAGTCACTTCAATACCATAATGTTTGAACAATCCCCAGTGCAATGTTCTTGCCACATTATTATGTCTTTCAGTATACAGTCCTTCTGTCATTAGTATATCACAACCAACTACAAGATGTATGACTTTTTCCAATTTTACAAAACCTACATTTGTCTGTTTCTCCCATATGTTCAGTGGACTTTGCAAACCAACGTGCACGTAGTCCACTATCTTGTGCCACCAGTATTAACCTTCCGTCTTTCAGTTTAAATTCACCTCTCTTTAGCCATTCCTGCATTCGATCCTGAACAGCATGAGGTTATTCCAAGAGTTTTCTGTACTTCCAGCTATATTTATGCATTTTCCATATTTCTTGCCTTCTCATCTGATCATTCACCTTATATTCTTTCGTTTTCTTTTCGACACATTCAGTTGATGCCTGATTTTTACCTACAGTAAGAAAAATACACAAACTGGAGCAAAAAGTCGGTCCTGAACAAAAAACACAAAATGAAGAAAAAAGAGCTGTCCAACTGACATGGTCAAATCCAGTTTAAAAACACACAAAACATTTAATAAATAAGATGAAACAGATAAGTGGTTTCAAGCATTAAGCTCTTCTTCAGATCTAAAAGTCACAAACTAGGAAGCAGGACTTTAAACAAAAACACACATTCCATTCAATAAAAACTATCCAATCAAAAATAAAACACATGTTTCAGTGAAGCAGCTGTCATGAAAGTAATGAAGGTCTTAAAGTTACCATCCCATTAAGCCCAGGAGTCTTATCAGCTATTAGCCTCACAAACCACTTCAACTCTGCCATTTCAGTATTATGAACACTGTTGCCTCCTCTCTTATTCTGCTTCTTCACCAGCTGCAAAACCAAAAATGAAAAAGTATGTCCTGGATTTATCGTAACATGCTTCATAAGCTCGTGTGTTATGTTCTTAAGTCAGATATCACTTATATGCTTTAAAATTCTTTCTTTAAAAGGTGTGTTAGTTTTCCCCACATAGAAGGGAGGGCATTTACTACAGACTGGCAGGTATACCAAATCACAACTTCTACAATTTGCATACAGCCTGGGACTAAAAATAAAACCAGTAAAGGGTGTTGAAAAGTTATAGCACTTGAGAAATAACTACACACTTCACATAAATGACAAGGGAAGATCCCAACCCTCTCAGATCTAAGAGGACTGTAGTCATTGCCCAAGCTGGGACCATAGCATAACTGTCTTCAGAGACATAGCATTCTTAAAACAGAAAGTAGGTTTGTTGCTTACTGCTTCTCTAATTCACTCATCCATCTGAAGAATTGACCACTTCTTCCGAACAATATCACACACCCTACTATTTTGCTGGAGAAAGTCAAAGTCACCTGCACATTGCAGTTGCTATTGACATTCCTCCTCACATCATACAATCTCTGTTGATCTCTCCTTCTGAAAAAAAGGGAAGTAAATAGTGTGGGAAGAAATAGTCAGGGAATTGTTGTGGCTAGGCTTGTATAGGCCCTAGGGCCGATAGCCTAGTACCAACCTATGAACCTAAAAAGAGGTTCCCATCTGTGGATCTGAGTGCCAACTTCTCCTTCATGTGTGTTTGCACTTCTCTCTGTCGATACTCTCTACTAATAAAATTGATTTTCAAGTCCTCAGAGGCAGTTCAGAATTTGGCTTCATCTGTATGTAGCCTAGAGATTCCCAAAAACTGACCTTTAAGGACATTGTCGTATACATGGGTAGGGTGCATACCGAACTGATGCAGCAGGCTGTTTCTCCAGCACTCTTTCCTATACAATTCAGTATCAAGTCTACCATTCTCATTAATAGTCAAGCAAACATCCAAAAAAATCTCTGCTAACCTGCGACTGTGTATAAGTAAACCTAAGAAAGGAGGGGCTATCATTCAAATACTCAATAGACTCATTCAGTCTTTCCAATTTACCATTCCACAACAGGAAGACATCATTAACAAAATGCTTATAGTATTGAATGAAGCAAGAAAATACATTGTTATGCAGTATATAGTCTTCTCCCAGCTAGCCATAACCAGGTTAACATAACTGTTTGCACATGGGGTGCCAATTGCTACCCTTATTTTCTGCACTAAAAACTTAAAAGACTACAGTGGCAATGCCTGCACCTGGAGGTCTGCTTACACTACAGGCAATTCCTAGAGGGCTTAGAGTTCTGTGTATGCCTATCTATGGAGGAACCTATAACCATATAAGGAGATGGCAAGCATTGAACACTGAGTTAAGCTTTAAAGGACCACTGCGGGCAAATGATGAAGAAAACATATATTTTTTATCTTGCCATGATTTACTACACCTCCCAAAGCTGCCTGCAGCAAAATAAGTACTCATTCCTAATTTTATTTTGTTTTTACTCTTGTCTGCCCTCCTGGGGGCAGACATCGTGATTCCTTTGGAAAGCTAAATCTGTCCCATAATGCACAGACTGAGAACAAATACCCCTACCATTTATCAGACTAGACTTCCATTCACTTAGAATGGAACACCTGAAAAAACTGCCAAGTTTGAGAGTCTGCAGCTCATGTGTCATTGACTGGTATGTGCTGAGTTTTACAAATGTTGTTCCTATTGATGTACTACACATTCTCTGAAAGAAATTTGCAAAAGTGTTAACAAATTACTAAGATAAAAAAGACTTTTCACAAGGAGCAGTTTTGCAAGTTTCAGTTCCTGGCCAGGTTACTCCTCCCATCTCCCCTCCTTCAGCAGGCTGCAGTCTCACATTTCCAGCTTTATAGATTCAACTATTTAGTCAGCTTTGCATGACAATAGACATAAACAAAATCACAGCCTGGTGTGCCACAAAATCTGTTCCCTTGTATGTCTCTTCACTTCTGAATAGCATTTCCCAGGAGTTAAAAAAAAAAAAGCAAACGTATCAGTCCAGAGTTTAGGCCAATCTATCCATTTTTTAAAATGTGCAGAGTAAAATATTCAACTTGTAAAGCATTTTGGCTGCTGACATGGTTATCTTTACATAGTCATTCTCTTATAGTATAACCCGAACTTATGGTATTTAATGATAAATTTTACAACAGTTCTCAGTTTCTTAACAATGACCTCCCAAGCCTCTAATGTGACCTAGTACTTTCTCTTACTATTGCTTTATCTAGTTTGTCTTGTTATATACCTGTAGCATGTCTCTCATCCTCTCAGCAACAGACTCCTGGAGAAAACTTGCAAAGCAGATACGTGCATTGAAAGAGTAGCAGCAGCTGTAGCAGTGATACCACACTCCAAAACAATGCACTCAAACATAGTACTGACAAACACAGGGGAATGTATATGAATCAAGCAGTGATGAAATTGCTAGGGACTTCACAGAGCACAATTTTACTCTTAAGCTCTCCATTTCATAATTCATAACATTCACACCACACTTACAAAGGCACACCTCCACCTTCCACAAACACAGCTACCCATACCTACACAACATACCAGTCAAATTTAAGGCTTTTCCCACCTCTCTGCAAAACACTGCTGTAATGGCTTTGGCAAACAAATGAAAATGATTGATGGGTGTTGGTTCAGGGCTCCCATCCATGTCTCTCAAAAGTACAGATTTTTGCAGAAAGCCCCGATTTTTTTTTGTATGTTTTTCATAAAATCATGGTTTTCCGTCAAATCACTGGCAAATCATTGAACACTGAAGTCAGAAAGTTGACAGGCATTTGATTTTCAGACTTCATATCCTTAAGAAAATTCACTCTAATGAAAAACCTGTTTATCAACTTTCTAAGTTTGTAAGTGCAATATTTATAAATTGTCCCAATTTTTGGGCCTTTGTCCCCTATTATTTATGGCCTTGTCCAGATTTCTTGTTCTATGATGTTGAGAGATATGCTTACATCCCTTCCTACTGGAGCCAGGCCACTGCACTTGAACAAGTCTCCCGCTGAGCAGGGCAGGGAGCAGGTATCAGTGCAGATTTGCTTTATAGTTCTTTTATACCACACACACACACACACACACACACACACACACACACACACACACACACACACACACACACACACACACACACACAGTAAATCTTGTTGTCCATGCTATTTATTCTTTTCCTTGGTTTTGTTTCTCTAACTTGTAATGTTGCTTTTATTCATTTTTTCTCCTGCCTCCCACATCTACCCTAATTATTACTTCTAACAAATACTTTTTCTCACTCTTTCTTCTCTTCCCCTCCTCATCTTTATCTACTATTTGAACTTTTCCACTCTGACATTTGCTTTATGGGTAAATAATGAACTGTCACCCTTATGTCAGCACATTTCAATGCTACATAATATTGCATTTAGTCTAATAATAGGTTCATAGGTAGTTACTAGGCTATCAGCCTAAGAGCCTAAGTAAGCCTAGCCAACAAGGTTTCCTGGCTTATGCCACCCAAGAAAGTTATTTTCCTGTGCCACTGTCGAGCAGAGCCACAGATGTGATTCCCAGGGTATATTTCCTATTTCCCATCCACTCAAAGATTTTTCTTGAAGAGTGATAATGAGGAACTTTGCTTGACATAGATGGGTAGCTTGTTCCAGAGTATGGGAAGTCTCTGGAACAGGAATCTATCCCTCCAGCATGTCCTGTTTATTGTGGTGACAAGGTTTAAGTCCCTAGAGCATGTAGCTCGGAGGGATTGGGATTTCATTAGGTGTAGCATGTCCAACAGCTCTGGGTTTGACATAGCTTTATATGTTAGGCAGAAATCACTTCGGAGTAGGCGATATGCTATGGAATAAAGCTGGAGTTTTTTTTAAATGGTCAGTGTACGGCATCTGTTTGAGGCCAGTAATCCTCTTTGTGAGGTACTTCTGTGGCCTTTCCAGCTGCTGCAGATGTCTTGTGAGGTACATTCCAAAAGGGGCATTGTACTCTATAATGGGTCTAATGAGTGTCGAGTAGAGGGGAACAATGACCTCTTTTTTCCTGGATGAGAACCCTTTTGTCATGAGGTGTACCACGTAGAAGGACTTCCTGACTACAGTGGCAATGTGACTATCAAAGGAGAGACTACTGTCCACCTGGATCCCAAGGTCTCTTATCACACATTCGGTGTTAAGTAGACTGCTACCTATGTGGTTGTTCATGGGTACAGAGTTTTTACCAAAGGGGATGACAATGCACTTTTTGGCATTGAGCTTGAGGTTATTGCTCTGACACCAGGCATCTGTCTCAGTGAGGCCCTTCTGTAGGATGTCCACATCATTTGGGGACTCTGCTATGGCTCCTAGTTTGCAGTCATCTGCAAATTTCATTAGCCAGAGGCCTTCTGTATTAGCCTGTACTTCAGAGAAGTAGATACCAAACAGGAGAGGTCCCAGGACTGAACCCTGTGGTACTCTACTTGTCACTGCTTTGAGGTCAGATTTGGAGTCTGCAACTTTTACAGTGTGGGTTCTGTCAGTGAGACATTTGGCAACCCATCTTGTGAAGTAGGGATTTATACCTAGTTTAGTGAGTTTAGCTATAATTCCAGAATGGGGGATGGTGTCAAAAGCCTTGGCGAGGTCAAGATGGGCAATGTGAACCACCTTAGCCTCATCTACGGCTTTGGTGACTGCCTCAAAGAAGTCGATTAGGTTCAGGATGTATGATTTGCCTTTCACAAACCCGAACTGGGTGGGGTCCAGAGTTTGGAGGTTACCAATGTCTTTGTTTATGAGTTCCATGATGATACATTTCATGGCCTTGCAGACCAGACTCATCAGGCTAATAGGGCGATAGTTCCCTGGATCAGTGGTGGCTCCCCCTTTGTGGAGTGGGATAACTGTTGTTGTGCGCCATTCAGTGGGCACAAAGCCTGATGTGAGGCTATGATTGAACATGGTGCTTAGGTGGGGAGCCAGTTCGTTCTGACGTTCGTGTAAAACGCAGCCTGGGATGTTGTCCAGTCCCATGGATGCTGTGTTTTTGGCTTTAGAGAGTGCAGCTTTTACCTGTGTAGTTGTGATTACAGGGACTCTGCATTCTTCCTGTATAGATATAGGCCCTTTAGGGTGTGAGAGGGTGGTAAACTTAGCACTGAACCTATCTGCCAGGATGTTGGCAATATCAGTTGGTTCTGTAATTTTCATGCCGTTGTGCTGTAACTCAGAGCAGATCTGGGTGTTGCCATTGATATTCTTGACATAGCTATAGAATGCTTTGTGGTTGTCCTTAGAATCAGTAGTGATTTTATTTTCATAGCTAGCTTTGGAGGCTCTTATAAGGGATCTCAGCTTCTTAGTGAGGCTGACCAGGGAGCTCAACCATTCATGGGATTTTACTCTCTTTTGCAACAGTTTCTTCCTTCTGTTGTACAGTTTGTTTATGGAAGGGGACCACCAGATTGGCTTCCTTTTTTGGAGGATAGCTTCTTGGTTCTGTTTGGGATAGCACGATCCATGCACTCATGCAAGTGCTTATAGAGTGCATTTGTGTAGGATTCAGAGGTCATAACTGTATTGTCCATCTGCATGGGTGTCATGAAGTTCGCCACTTCTGTCTTAAGAAGCATGAAGTTGGCTTTGGAGAAATTTTTTACCATGGTTTCCTTAATGGGGGTGGGGTGGGGGCAGGGTGTGGATATCTAGGGTGATTAGCTTATGGTCAGATCTGACCAACGAGGAGATGACTTCGGGTGTGGAACATCGGTCACTCATGTTGGTAATGACTAGGTCTAGGATATCGTTGCCCTTGGCGAGTGTGTGGATAAGTTGATCCAGGGCACTGGAATTTCTGAATTCCAGAAAGTGTTGAGTGAAGGGGTTGGTACATGAGTAGTTTTCCCAGTTAATGGTGGGGTAGTTGAAATCGCCCATTAATTAGGGTGTTTGGTTGAACCCTAATATTTTCCAGTATATCAAGAAAAGAGGAGTAGGAATCCTGGGGCATGATGGGGGATCTGTAGCAAGCTACAATTTGGATTGCAGTTTTGCCCAGAGTTAGTTGCACTTGGATAACCTCGGATGCATTATGCTGAGCAACTAGTTTGGAGGTGTGGATATCCTTAATGAATATGGACACACCTCTGCCTTTGGTGTTCTGGTCCAGGTTACGTGGCCGAATGTGGTATGAGTTATAGTCTGGTAGTGCAGGGGTGCTCTTTGGAGCCTTGAACCAAGGTTATCATTTTCAGTGGAGGCTCTGGGAGAAAAGCTCCAGATACATAGTAAACAATTATAAAAAAATAATAAAAATAAATTATACAAACATAGCTATTTTGTACAAAGAGCATCGAAAATATAAAAGGAGTAAAATCAGAGTTTTACAATTGATGCAGCATACAGTGGTTAGAATATTGAGAAACAATTAAACACGATATTATACAACAAATATACAATTGCTTGAACATAAATTCAAAAAGACGTTTCCATAGACAAACAGAGTCATAAACTAGAAATCATAACTATATTGATATGATTTATATTGCATTTATCTTGTTTAATGATGGTATATGTGTATTATTATGTGTCACATGTGCACACATAGTTGTATTAATCTCTGTATTTACAGTATATTGACAAAGTACTGGGTCACATCAGAGGCTTGGGAGGTCATTGTTAAGAAACTGAGAACTGTTGTAAAGCTTGGCATTAAATGCCATAAGTTCAGGTTATACTATAAGAGAATAATTATGTAAAGATAACCATGTCAGCAGCCAGAATGCATTACAAACTGAATATTTTACTGTGCACATTAAGAAATGCATAGAACTGGCCCAAACTCTGGACAGATGTGTGTGCTCTGTTTTTTTTTTTTTTTTATTCCTGGGGAAATGCTATTCAGAAGTGAAGAGACATATAAGGGAGCAGTTTTAATGGCACACCAGGCTGTGATTTTTTTATGTCTATTGTCATGCAAAGCTGACGAAATAGTTGAATTTACTCAAGCTGGAAATGTGGGCGGCCACGGGACTGCAGTGGTTAGCATTGCCACCTCACAGCAAGAGGTTCTCCGGTTCGATCCTCGGCTGGGGTGCCTTTTGTGCGGAGTCTGCATGTCCTCCCTGTGGTTGCATGGGTTTCCTCTGGGTGCTCTGGTTTCCTCCCACATCCCAATGACATGCTGTAGGTGAATTGGACACTCTAAATTGGCCCTTGGTGTGAGTGTGTGTGTGCGTGTGTGTGCCTTATGTGGAAGGTTGGGTGCCGGGCTGGCAACTCGACATCGTAAAACTCCACTGCCAATCATGAGCGGACAGATGATCTGCTGTGGTGACCCCTAACCGGGAAAAGCCGAAAGAAGAAGAGGAAGACTCAAGCTGGAAATGTGAGACTGCAGCCCACTGAAGGAGGGGAGATGGGAGGAGTAACTTGGCCAGGAATTGAAACTTGCAAAACTGCTCCTTGTGAAAAGTCTTTTTTACCTTGCAAGTTTCTTTCAGAGAATGTGTAGTACATCAATAGGAACAACATTTGTGAAACTCGGCACATACCAGTCAATGACACATGACCTGCTGACTCTCAAACTTGGCATTTTTATCAGGTGGTCCATTCTAAGTGAATGGAAGTCTAGTCTGACAACAAATGTTAGGGCTATTTGTTCTCAGTCTGTGCATTGAAACAGATTTAGCTTTCCAAACGAATCACAATGTCTGTCCCCATGAGGGCAGACAAGAGTAAAAAAAAAATAAAATTAGGAATGAGTACTTATTTTGCTGCAGGCAGCTTTAGGAGGTGTAGTAAATCATGGCAAGATAAAAAATATATATTTTTTTGTTGTTTGCCCATAGTGGTCCTTTAATTATATTAGACTTTTAATTTACTTTTTTAAGTCATTTGAATTGAAACACTACAGAAGGAATTCAATGAAAAGTTTGGAGCAGAATATTTCCAGTCTAGACTTGATGGCCTCTATAACAGTATCTTAGCATTTGAATGTAGGCTGCAGCAACAGAAAAGGAAGAAACTAGAACGTGACTATAGTGATTTTAAAAAGGGTAACATTTTTTACTTGGCCACAGGCTGTGCCTTTGGAGTCAGTTATTTCTGAAACAGTAACTGCAGAGGGAGATGCTGAGGCTGCTGCTGAGGTGTGAGCTGTTAAGCCTACTCCAGGACCTATGCCTATTGATAAAGTTGCCTGTTCTGTTGTTCGTCCAGACCTGGGAGCCAGACATGAAGAGCCTGCTTCAGATGAGACCCATACATCCACCTCGGTTTTTCCAGAGCTACCCATTCCAGTAAAGGAGACTTGGAGAGAAAGACATGAGCAGGGGACGGAAGAGGCAGAAGGTATCTCTGGATCAGAATTTCATCACCAGAATGAAGAACATGAGGAAGTAAGCAATAATTCTCAAGTGTTTAAACTTTCTTTTCCTTTAACTAAGCACCAGATTTCTGTTTTGAACAAGGGACTGTCTTTTGTTCCCACACAGCGGTCCGAGATCAGTGATGTCATAGCTGACTTTTACCAGATAAAGTATTTTTTTCTGCCTTTTCATTAGCGACTGCTTATTCTCGCTGAAAAGGGAGTTTCTAACTGCTCTACTACCTTTAAAAGCTTATTGTATTTTTTTTACTGTACCTGCACTTTAAAATCTGTTTTTGTGTTAATTTAACTGTTTAGGCTGCCCGCTAGCCTATGTAAAGCATTTACAGTATTTTCCTGTTAATTTATGCTACTGTTCTGCAAAAAAGAAAAA
Organism: Protopterus annectens; assembly: GCF_019279795.1. Classification (NCBI taxonomy): domain Eukaryota; kingdom Metazoa; phylum Chordata; order Ceratodontiformes; family Protopteridae; genus Protopterus; species Protopterus annectens. The sequence continues at coordinate 633,142,384 of NC_056725.1, forward strand.
AAAAAAAAAAAAAATCCTTGTTTCTCGCCTTTTCTGAGCTAGAATAGTCCAGATTTCAGGTTTTGCTGAATTCTGGGCTTAGGTATAAGTTCCTGTGTTGCCCATATCCTTACTTGGATAGGAGGAAGCTTCTCTATTTACCAGTGAGAGTGGAGAGCTTTGCGCAGCCTATCTGTCCCTGGAGGAGTGGTCTCAGCCCAGAAACTAGTAGATTATTGGCTGTTTTGGGCTAATTCCTAGCTCTTTCAAGTTCTCTGCCTTAAAACCTGCTTTTGCGAGGTTTTGCACAATTTTGCGCATAGCGCAACATCGTTTTAACTGTTTTAAACTATTCCCTGCTCCACAAAGTCTGCTCTTCAAATTTTCCCTTAGAACTACTTAAACTCTCAAGGAAAGCACTCTACTTTCCTCTTACAGTCCAACACTTACTCTAGCTTCTCAAGGAAATCTTTTGAACTACTCAAACTCTCGAGGAAAGCTCTCTACTTTCCTCTTACAGTCCAGCACTTGCCCTAGCTTCACAGTAAATGCAAATAAACTATAAGCACTTATCCCCTCGTACAAAACAGTAGTAATAGGCTCTGGATTTTCCCATAAACCAATATTTAAAACTCTCCAGACATGTCCAAAATGCAGTTTCAGTCATACTCTCCAGTCCAGCTGGTGAACCTGGGAATCCTGAGGCAATGTTACAATTGCCTCATGTACACAGACAACCCCCTCCCCCTACCATCAACCTCTAATGTATGTGAGCCAAACTGGAGGCTAATCTCTCTCGACCTAAGACTGGTGCCGCCAGTCAGGAGGAGAAGGTAAGCACATGCACCTCAAAACCAGTCACACATAGACTAATCACACCTGAAAACATGACACATAAACCCACAAAGACATACTCAGAGGCTCTAAATAAAAACTTGCCAAAACAGCAGAGACCTCGTAAGCAGATACACAAGCACGCACTACCCAACATAAAACATACACATACCCACCATAGACAGTGTGCCACACAGTCACAGCCCTTAAGGCCAAACGACACCCCTAATACACTAGTAATAGGTGACCCTATCATCAGGCACACTGACATCCCACTCACCAGACTGAACAAAGAGAAGGTCACTGTAAGTTGCCTGTCGGGTGCCAGGATCCATCACATAGCTCAAGCACTCAGGTCACTACACAGCAAGTACAAATATGACTCTGTCATTGTCCATGCTGGTGTGAACGACTTGAGATGTACCTCCCTGGACTACATGAAAAGAGACAGAGGAGCTCTCTGATCATGTAGCCCAGGCCGGTATGACCCTGACCTTGAGTAGCATCCTGCCCTCACCTAGAATGATGCCACAGTATAGAGACAAAATGATAGACTTCAACAATTGGCTAAGCTACTGGTGTCATTCAAAGGGGATCCAGTGTCTGTCAGCCTGGGACGACATGCTAGACAAGCCACGTTGCTTCACAGGGATGGCTTGCACCTGTCACCCCTTGACTTTTGAATACTGGCCAAGGCTCTTGCCACCCCCATAGTGCCTTTTTTAAGCAAGGCTCTAAAGACAAGCCCACCTCCTTAGACAATACAAAGAATAAAAAACTAAGGGTAATGCTAATCAATGCCAGAAGTCTAAACCTAAAGATACACGCACTCGAGGCACTCCTCAGTATGGAGCAAATCGATATCTGTGCAGTGACAGAAACCTGGTTCAATGCTCCTAAGAGCACCCCAGCATTACCAGGATTCAACTTGTATCATACTTTTAGGCCAAAAAACTCTGACAAAAGCACCAAGGGAGGGGGTGTATCCATCTTCATCAAGGACACCCACATCTCCAGACTAGTGGTATTGCATGATACATCAGAAACAATTCATGTGCAACTAACAGTGGAAAAAACTGCCTTCCAAGTCATAGTCTGCTATAGATCACCCTCTCTGGCTCAGGACCCACATGCAGCCTTCCTGAGAATACTAGAGAATATGAAGATCCCACCAAACACCATAATATTGGGGGACTTCAACTACCCAAACATCAACTAGGTAAACTACTCGAGTCCAAACTCATTTGCCCAACGGTTTCTAGAATTCATCAACTCAAACGCTATGGTACAACTAGTCACTGTTCCTACAAGAGGGGAAAATACATTAGACCTGATCATTACAAACATAAGGGATCAATGTTCCACACCGGAGGTAAATCCCTCATTGGTGAGATCGGACCACAAACTGATCACAATGGACATCCACATCCCAATCCCACCCCCAGCCAAGGAAACCACAGTGAAAAACCTCTCAAAAACAAACTTCACTCTCCTCAAGACAGAAGTAGGAAGCTTCAAAGCCCCTGAGAAATTGGAAAACGTTACCCAAACTGCAGAATCCTATATGAACGCACTCTATATGCGCCTACAGGAATGCATGGATCGTGTCATCCCAAGTAAAACAAAGGCTCACTCCTCCAAAAATAGGAGACCAGTCTGGTGGACCCCAGCCATAAATAAGCTAAACAACAAAAGGAGGAGACTACTACATGACAGGGTCGAAACCCTAAAATGGAAGGCATCCCTGATCAGTATTAGCAAGAAACTTCGCTCCACCATAAAAGCCTCAAAGGCAAACTTCAAAAGAAAAATTGCCAAAGACTCCAAAGATAATCACAAGGCATTCTTCAGTTATGTCAGGAACCTGGGAGGAAACACCCAGATCTGCTCAGAGCTAGTACAAAACAGCACAAAATACACGGAACTGACTGACATTGCCAACATTCTGGCTGACAGGTTCAGTGCAAACTTTACCCCCCCCCCCCAAAAAAAAGGGCCTGTGTCTATCCCGGATGAATGCAGTCCCCCAGATATCTCAGACACACAGGTAAAAGCAGCCCTCTCCAAAGCTAAAAACACAGCGTCTATGGGACTGGACAGAATACCAGGCTGCGTCCTGCATGAGCTCCAGAAAGAACTAACTCCCCACTTAAATTCACTATTCCAACTCAGCCTTAAAACAGGTTATGTACCCAAGGAATGGCGTACAGCAACAATGAACCCCCTCCACAAGGGTGGCCCCACAACGGATCCTGGGAACTATCGCCCCATAAGTCTGACTAGCCTAATTTGCAAGACTATGGAGCATATCATTATGGATCTCATAAACAAAGACATAGGGAACCTCCAGACACTGGACCCTACCCAGTTCAGTTTTGTTAAAGGCAGATCCTGCCTCCTAAACCTGGTTGACTTTTTTGAAACAGTCACCAAAGCCATAGATGAGGGAAAGGCAGTTCACACTGCCTATCTGGATCTCGCTAAGGCTTTTGACACAGTACCTCACTCTGGAATCATAAACAAACTAATCAGCTTAAACATCAACCCATATGTCACAAGATGGGTTGCAAACTGGCTTACGGATAGAACACATGTGGTCAGGGTTGGAAGTGCCATGTCCAACTCTAAACCTGTTACAATTGGAGTCCCACAGGTCTCAGTCCTGGGGCCCCTCTTGTTCGGTATATACTTCTCTGAAGTACAGGCCAGCACAAAAGGACTGTGGCTTACCAAGTTCGCCGATGATTGCAAGCTGGGAGCCATAATCGACTCCCCAGCTGACATAAGCATCCTCCAAAAGTGTCTTACAGAGACAGATGCCTGGTGTCAAAGCCATGGCCTCAAACTTAATGCCAAAAAATGCATAGTCATCCCCTTTGGGAAAAACAAGGTGCCCACTAATTACCACATACGAGGAAACCCACTAAGTACAGAAGAAGCAATTAGGGATCTGGGGACCCAGGTTGATAGTAACCTCTCCTTTGACAATTACATTGCCAAAATAGTCAGAAAATCCTTCTATATTACCCATCTTATAATGAAAGGGTTCTTGTCTAGATCTAGAGAGGTCATTGTGCCCCTATACTCATCACTCATCAGACCCATAATTGAGTACAATGCCCCATTTGGGATGTACCTTACCCGGCACCTGCAGCAGCTGGAGAGACCCCAAACGTTCCTTACCAAAAGGATCATGGGCCTCAAACAGTTGCCCTATGCAACTAGGCTAAAGAAACTACAGCTCTACTCAGTTGCTTACCGCCTGTTCAGAGGCGACCTCTGCCTGACTTACAAGACAATGTCCAACTCAGAATTAATGGACATGCTCCACATTAAAAAAAAACAAATCCATTAGAGCCACATGCTCCTTGGATTTAAACCTCAGTGTAACAATAAATAGGACATGCTGGAGGGATAGATTCATATCCCAAAGGCTTCCCACACTCTGGAATAAAATCCCAATTCACGTAAGACAAAGCCCCTCACTGGCCCTCTTCAAGAGAAATCTTGATGAGTGGATGGGAAACCGTAAGTTTGCACCTGAGATCACTCCAGTGGCGCTACTGGACAGAGGATCTAGAAGTTAAATTATAAGGGTGGAGAAAGCCAAACACATTTCAGCTAGGCTTATAAATGCCTTAGGGTAGATAGCCTATTATAAACCTATGAACCTATGATTTCAAGGTTACGTTAACAACTATTTTCCAAATACAAATGCACATGCTAGCAATAGTTTGAAGAGAAACATTTCAAAATAACTGCACTGTGTGAATAAACTGGGCAGAAGAAGCTCAGAGTAAAAACAGTTTGAAGTGACTGCACTTTGCAAATAAACAGTACACAGCACACTGACTTTCCCAAAATGGCTGTACTTTGCTAAATAACTATGAACAGTGCAAGAAACACTGTGTAATGGTGGCACTCTGTGAATACTCACAGACACCCAGCGTGACAAACTTTTCAAAATGTCTGTATTTTCACTATACTTTACAAAATAGTTGCACTTTGCACACAAACTCTTTGAAATAAATGCACAGTAATAAGTATATACTGTAAGCACTTTTACACAGTTTGAGATACTTCAAATAACTCTAGTTATGCCCTGAATAACTTTAATCAATGCAAAATAGTAGTTTATGCCAAAACACAGTAATTTGCCAAAACACATGCAGTCTAATTGCTTTATTTATGCTTAATGTGCCCTTTTTGTCCTTTATTATATTTGTTTTGCTCGTTTAATCTCTTTTCATGCTCATTATATGTTTCTTGTGGTCGTTTTACTCTAAACATGCTCATTTTACTTTAAACATGCTAATTTTGCAATTCTAATGTAATTTCAAACCCCTTATGTGCCTTTCTGATAATCGTTTTATCAAATATCTTAATTTCAAACATTTTGGGCAGGATTCACGAAGCCTCCGTGTAAGAGTTACAAGGCTTACACGGAGGCTGCAGTTAAACTGTGTGACGTCAGCATGCCATGCATATGCATGAGGGCATGCTGACTCACACCTAAGGCTAACACGGTCCATGTAAGACAGTAGGGGGAGTGTCCATAGGGTGAGCCCTGCAAACGGACACACCCCAGAAGAGTAAAAGTCCCGAAAGTAAACCCCCACGACAGAGTCCGTGTAAATGTCAATAAACACAACACAACACATGCCCCCACAGACTATCAACATAAAATGTAAAAATGAACATGTTATATATTTTTTTATAAGTTTTAAAGATATTTGCCCGTGAGTGTGCTCGTTTGCGCGGGCGTGCCCGTCGCTTAGCCACAGTTAGCAGTCAGTGGAAAAGCATATAAGAACTAAATATGCAAAGTAAGCCAAGAAGCAATAACGTAGCAGTAGAGACGTTGGCTGAAGAGGAGGCAGTCATGGTTCAAGCCCCCACAACATCAATTTTTATTTTTAGTGAAATAAGCACAAAACAATTCCCTGACATATATGTACATGTATAAAATTATTTTTATGTAAAATGTAATGAAATGGGCCGTGTATTATGAAGAAATGTGTGAAAAAAAAAGAACAAATGTCAGAAGTGCCCATAGCTGAGCTACACTCTAACATGCTGAGTATATCTGCCGGTAGGTGAGCAGTGTTTTAACAGGTGTAAAATGAGTGCTCGTAGGTGAGTAGTGGTTTAATAGGTGTAGAATGAGTGCCCGGGGTTGAGCAGAGTTCTAACATGCTGAAACTGTGTGCCCGTAGCTGAGCTGAGCGTAATATGCGTGCTGACAGCTAAACGGCGCGTAAGCCAGCGTGATCCATTTGCGCGGAGCTGCGCACTGCACCAACAAGCTAACCGGCGGGCAACGTTGAGCAAGCTGTATCAAAATTGCCTTTACACAGACACACCTCCCAGCCTGTGTAGACAGTCATAAAATATAAAAAGCAATGGCCAGGCTCGAACTCAGGATACCATGCACCATAGTCAAAGTACTGAACCACTAAGCCATGACAGTTGCTCTTAGAAATGCAGTAATAGCATATATATAGGAATGAATGGAAAGAGAAGCATGACAAAGCAGGTTTTGTGAAGCTGATACAATTCCAAAATGGCCAATCACAGATAAGTGCGGGACAAACGGCATATATAAGCCCCATAGGCGGGAATACACAGCATAACTGAATGTGGAACCGATTTGCAGTCAGGATGGCAGGTGTAGGAGAGGGTGGTTGCTTCCAAGCACAGAGGTAGGGCATTGAGGAGTCCAAATATATGGTTTGGCTCCTCGTCCATGATCATGAGGCCCAACTCATGCAGGGCCAGGTCCTGTGGGGAGCATATAGGGCTGAGGCATGGGACCGGTTGGCACATGATCTCACCAGTGCCACAGGAATACCAAGGACTGGTGAACAGGTCCGTCACCACCATGTGGACCTGAAGAGACAGAAGCAGGACCAACTGAACCGTTGGATCCAGGAGGCCTGGCAAATGCCCAGCGCCCCACTACTGAGTAAGTTACATGTAATTATTTATGTAAGAAATTAACCTAGCTGATATTATGGAGATGTGTATTCCAGCATTACTTCATTTATATTACAGCTGCAGGTGTCCGTTCCATGAATCTTCGAGCCTATGCCGATAGGCTTGTGCACTTGCGCCACCAGGCAGGTTAGTAATTCTCTCCCTGTAACTGTAAAAAAAATATAAGTATGACAGCTTGCAAAAGAGTGCAGTGTAGTCACTTATTAATAAAAAGTGCAAGTAACAGTGTAAGAGAGATTTTGCTAGTATTGTTTGATTACATAAGTGTGATGCAGCCTGTAATCCAAAAATAAAAATGAAACAAGTCTGAAATAAAGATGTTCCACCTGTAATATAATAGTACATAACCTGCAGCAGGCTGAAAAGTACAGCTCCAGAAGCTGAGTAAAACACATGTGTGAAATATATCCCCGTTTAAATTCTGAAAAATGACACAAGTGAGACTGTTGGAAAGGATTGTTATAACTAAGTAAAACATGTCAATAAAGCCTAGAATTAAGTACCATCCTGAACTGTAAAAATAAAACAAGTGAGAGAGTGTGAGAAAGAGGTATGAATCCACCAATAAAGTAGTAATAACTCCTGAATAAAGTATACTGCCATCAGTACAGAATGAAATGAATGTGACAGACACAACCAAACAGCAGCATGTGTTGAAAAAAGTACTGAAGCTGGAATGTGTGTCCCAAAATCTGGATATGTTGCTCTCAGTTTGCAATATGCAGATAGTATGGTTGTATGAAATACCAAACATCCACAGTTGTCTAGATCCATATAAAGCACATGTAGCAGGATGATGTAGCTGAACAGAGCCAGATATGAATGTGTATGAATAAAAATGAAATGTATATTGACGTAGCAGTAACAATCCTATCACCAACATGCATAAGTTTACACATAGGAAACTGTAGTCAGACCTGTAGTGTGTATATATCTGCAGCTAGTAGAAATGTACAGCATATGTATAAGTATTTGAAGTTGTTAATGAAATATTTCTTCACCCTACCCTATAACCACAAATAATCCATTCCAAGTGAAATGGGTATGTGTATTCACAATTAACTCCCCTGGACAATTGTCCTGTTGGTTCATACATATTTGCATGTACGTTGATGCATGTGCCTTGTTCATACATCCAAACCTGATGGCCTGTTGCCATCACTCAACCCTGCATGTTGTTGGAACGTGTATTGTTGTTCAAATTATGCATGTGTTATGCTTGCTGTTCAACGGCTTGAATTTATGGGTGTTTGGTTAATGGGAATACTAATGCATGCTGTTACAACTAATTGTGAATGGTATTGCATGTTACTAACCAAAACTGTCACTAAATAATGCAAAGCATAGGACGAGAGGGAAGGCGGGTTCCAGCGGACCCACCTCTTCCACCTCAGCTGGCGAGTGCACCTGGCAGTAGTGCCCAGGCCAGACCCTCCTCCGGTGGCCCTGTGCCACCTGTGGGTGGAAAAACTGCAGGGGATGTGGCTCGTCCCCCCTCTGCAAGTGTGGTCAGAGGAGAACATCCACTCACCCTCCGTAGTGTCCGGACTGTGGTGCGTAGGGAGATCCGGCATGCTGTGATTGGGCCCCCTATGCCAGCTTGAGGCATGGGTGGCACAACTCACGGGTGTGCCTGCTGCCCATCCTACATAGCCCCCAGCACAGCCCCATCCTGGGCAGTGAAGGCACAGTGGCAACTGCCCATGGGTGGGGATCTCAGTTCCACTGTTGCCATCTGTGGGCTCATGGGCTCGAGATATCCAAACATCCATCCCCGTCAATTGTGTAACCCCCCCACATGTGTCATACACCACCCCTGTATGCGTCTTGTTTGTCTTGTCTGTTAACCTCCCCTACTTACCTCCCCAGCTATACCAACTTCCTGTACCTGACATACCACTCTCACCTGAAAAAAAAAAAAAGGGCCCCATACATAGCTGCCCATTTTGCACACGTCTGCTGGACATGTAAACTGCAAATTACAATTGGCTGTACAACAAATATTATTGTTGTCCTCACACCTCTCTCAGGGGTGGAAGGTTTCAAATTTCACACCAAATTACAAACATATGCACAGCTGTTGCTGATGAAGAAATGGGCAGCTATGGGCCTTTCCTATATCCCTCCTGCAAAACCCGAGCTTGTTTTCCTACTGTCCTACCCTCTTTGTGCCCCCTTTTTCACCCCTTTCCTATCTCCCCATTTTCTTTTCTTTAAAAGAAAATAGCATGGGTGTGCGTGAGAGTAAGCACTTTTAAGCAGTAGTAAGCGGGTGTGCGCTTCTGTGCGCTTAGCTAAGCATGTGTGCGCAAAGCTAAGCGGCAGTGCACATGCGTGACCTCCGCGCAAACCAGTGCTAACCCGCTTACAACTGCTTAAAAGTGCCTTAGTCACTCTGAATGACAAGGCCTGTAGTTTTCTCAGCAGCAAAATAAAATACCTCCCTCAGTCTCAAACCCAGGACCTTGGAAACACTAGTCTGCATGACTTACCACTAAGCCATGACTGCTATACAAGAACATTGTGCTGAAAGAAATATATCATAAAATAGTAGGAATTAATGTAAAGGGAATATAGCAAGTCTAGTACACAAAGCATGTCATGTATATTTACCGTCAAATCTAGTGGATTTGTAAAATAGTACTGTGTGATGAGAAACAGTCATGCTAGTTGGTAGCTACTAGGTAATAATGTCACAGTAGCATCTGGCAAGCCACACACATACTCAGAGCAGGATAAACACTGCCATAGTTGAATAGTTAAGAGATCAGACATAGAAACTGTGACTTATGTGAAAACAAATGTCAACTGTGCCCCACTGACACCCTGTCAAATGTACTAACAGTAGGCAGAAAGGTGTAACTACACATGCAATGGTAACTATGAATGACTGAAGATATGCACCACCTGCACGTCACAAATGGTGTACTAATACATATGCTTGAAATAACCCACAGTCACAACTGCAGGATATCAGAATATTTCATTTGAGTATCCCACTGATATGTACCATTCCATGAGGCTGATAAAAGATGCACCTGAGAGTATCTGAGGCCTGCTCAGCAGCATGATCAAATACCCTTGTAAGTGTCAAGGCCCACACCATGGCCAGACCACACTGCATGCAGTAACACCCTACCACAACAAACACATAGGGGATTGCTGCCCAAACAGATTTAGCAAGCATTACAAGCTGTGAATGTAAATGGAAAATAGGAAAGCCATAGCAACACACTACAGGAAAGACACCTAGCAGGCATACAAGGAATGAATGTAAAGGCCAAATATTGAAGCCATAGCAACAGATTGCAAGAGCCACTGCTATATACCAGTTGCACCAGAATCCCCACAGAAAAGCACACACACCCATATACACAGTATTACTAGTCGTAGGTGTCAGTTTACATACACACGGAGAAGAGGACACTGGAGGAAGGAATACTCAGCTTACAGAACAACATGCATTGCAGTGTCTACAACACAGCCTGAAATATGAGAGACATACCAACCCTTACACTCACAGAACAGTGTCCACAGCAAACCAGCATGTTCCCCACCCTGATAATCTGAAAGGTCTACGCCTACCTAACAGACATTTTTATAGCACTGTCCTGTAATCACAGTGAGAACTGCAATCACTACACAACAGGCTGCATGCAATTAGTAAATGCTGGCAAACAATTGGTGCAGAGGCCATCACATGGACATGTGCAGATACCTACAAAAGCATCCTGTACACCCAGTCCACACATGCAATACTTTCATTGCACCCTCTGGAGGTAGAGACAGAGAGAGAGAGAGAGAGAGAGAGAAAGAGAAAGAGAAAGAAATAAAAAAAAATAAAACAGTAACAACAAAACAAAGAAGCTGACAGCAGGCCAAGTAACTGCAAGCCTACACAAACAGCTGCAACAAACACAGGTAATGTAAAGTACTACTATTATACTCTACATACTGTGAACCCTCCAGATGTGTTATTGGTCTGTATCTATGTATATGAAGATGTGCATAGGGTCGGGGACATACTGCAACTGTCACTGAAGGCTCTACATACATATGTATGTGAAGGTAGCTATGTGCACATAGCAATGTAGGTTGCAGTGCAATGTACAAGTAGGTTGTACAGTAATGGATGTTCATCAGTATGTTACTAGGTGTATACATATGTGGAACTAAAAAGGAGTATATATATATATATATATATATATATCTATCATGTATATCGACATATGTATGTATATATATATATATATATATATATATATATATATATATATATATATATATATATATATATATATAAAATATGCATATGTGTATACATAGATAGAGAGGGATGTAGAAATGCATAGACATATATAGTTTCACAGTGTCATAGTTTAGTACTAGGCTGTCTGCAGACAGTGTATAGAATAGATTTAGAAAATTGTGCCTCTGTATAGTAGTGACACAGTGAAGACCCCCGTACATAATAGCATTAGTTTACTGTGCCTCTGTCTAGTAGTGACACAGAGATGACCCCTGGTGTAAACCTATGATCTTCCATCCACTCATCAAGAATTCACATGAAGAGTGTCAGTGAGGGTCTTTGCCTAACATGAACTGGGATCCTGTTCCACAGTATGGGAAGCCTCTGAGTTATGGATCTGTCCCTACAGCGTGTCCTATTCATATGTGTGCTGAGGTTTAAATCTGTAGCTGTTGTGGTTCTGATGGATTTGGATTGTATGAGGTGGAACATGTCCATCAATACCTGAATGGACATGGCCTTGTACATCAGGCAAAGATCACCCCTAAGTAGGCAGCATGCTATAGAATAGAGCATGATTTACTTTAGTCTGGCAGCATATGAAAGTTGTTGGAGACCCTTGATCCTCCAGGTGATGTACTTATGGGGTCCCCCTAGCTGTTGCAAGTGCCAGGTGAGGTACATACCAAATGGGGCATAGTACACAGTCATGGGCCTGATAAGGGAGGAGTATAGGGGTACAATGACCTCTTTTGATCTGGATGTGAATCCCTTCATGATAAGGTGGGCAAGGTAGGAAGTCTATCCAACCACTTTGGCAATGTGGGTGTCAAATGAGAGGTCAGTATCGATTAGTGTCCCCAGGTCTCCGATTACTTTGTCTGTACTCAGTGGGTTACTGTCAATGTGAAAATATGTGGGTACCTTGTCCGTCCGAAAGGGTATGACTATACATTATGTGGCATGCAGTTGAAGGCCATGACTCCGGCACCAGTTGTCAGTTTCCGTGAGGCCTTTCTGTAGGATGTATGTGTCAGCTGGTGTATCGACTATGGCACCTAGTATGCAGTCATCTTTGAACATTGTCAGCCACTACCCTCCCATGTCTGCTTCCACATCCGAGAAATATATGCCGAACATGAGTGGTCCCAGGACAGAGCCCTGTTGGACACTACTTGTGACTGGCTCTGAGTCTGACATGGCACCAGTGAGTTTGACTGTAGGGTTTCTATCTGTTAGCTGGTTTGCAACCCATCTTGTGACATATGGATTTACATTTAAGCTGTTGATCATGTCTATGATGCCAGAGAGCGGTATTGTGTCGAAAGCCATAGGCAAGTCCAGGTAGGCTGTATGGACCGCTGTGCCCTCGTCAATGGCTCTAGTGACTGATTTGAAAAGGTCAACCAGGTTCATAAGGCAGGATCTGCCCTCTACAAAGCCGAACTGAGTGGGATCAAGTGTCTAAGTCCCCAATGTCTCTGTGTATGAGTTCCATAATGATTCTTTCCATAGCGTTGCAGACCAGGCTGGTTAAGCTTATGGGGCGGCAGTTACCAGGGTCTGTAGAGGTGCCTCCTTTGTGGAGTGGGACTACTGTTGCTGTATGCCAGTGTCCAGGTACATATACTGTAGTAAGGCTACGGTTGAATAGCATTTTATGTGTGTGTTTAGCTCCTCTTGCAGTTCACGTAGCATGCAACCTGCGATACCGTCGGGTCCCATTGATGCTGTGTTTACAGCTTTGCTGAGGGTGGTTCTCAGCTGGACATCTGAGATGACAGGGAGGTTACAGTCAGCTGGAATAAGTAATTCCTCATGTGGGGGTGAGGGAGGGGAGAAATCTGCACTGAACCTGTCTGCCAGAATGTTGGCAATATCTGTGTGTTCAGTGTAGCTTTTGTCACTGTGAACTAACTATGAACATATCTGAGGGTTTCCACCCAGGTGTCTAACATAGCAGAAGAAGGCCTTGTGGTTATCTGTAGTGTCCATAGTAAATTCCCTCTCATTGTTGGCCTTGCATGTTTGTATGACAGAACGTATCGTTCTACTAGTGCTGATCAGAGATGCCTTATCTTTATGGAATTCTGCTCTGCCATGCAGTAGCTACCTTCTATTGTTATACAATATGTTCATGGCTGGGGTCCACCAGACAGGACGCCTGCCCTTGGTGGAGAGGGTCTTGGTTTTATTTGGGATTGCATGATCCATGCATTCTTGGTGATGTCCGTAGAAAGCATATGTGAAGGAGTCTGCATTGTGGGATGTGGTTTCCACTGGCCAAGTGGGCTTAAAGGATATCAACTCAGTTTTAAGAAGTGTAAAGTCGGCATGTGAGAGGTTTCCCACTGTAGTCTTTTGTGTTGTGGGGTAGGTGGGATATGTATATCCAGGGTGATTAGTCTGTGGTCAGATGTGACTAGAGAGGGATATACTTCCGGTGTGTAGCACATTGTCCCCATGTTTGTAATGATCAGGTCTAGTATATTATCTCCCCTTGTGGGAGAGGTGACTAGCTGTTCCATTGCATTTGACTTAGTGAATTCCGGGAACCTTTGGGCTAGGGTGTTTGGGCTAGAATAATGCACCCAGTGTATGTTAGGGTAGTTGAAGTCTCACAATATGATGGTGTGTGGCGGGACATTCATATTCTCCAATGTCTTCAGGAAGGCTGACTGTGATTCCTGAGATTGGGAGGGTGGTCTGTAACATGCTACCAGTTGTATAGCAGGTTTGCCTACGGTTATTTGCACCTGGACAGTCTCTGATGCTTCATGTGTTGCCACTAACCTGGAGGTGTGGGAGTCCTTCATGAATATGGACACTCCCCCTCCCATTTTGTTTTGTCCCGAGTCCTGGGGCCAAAAAGCATGATACGAGGTAAAGCCTGGTACCGCTGGTGTGCTCTCAGGAGCCTTGAACCAGGTTTCACTTACTGCACAGACATCGAGATTGGTAGAATTTGTACGTAGAGATATATGTAATACACACATACATATATAGATATATGCAGATACATATACATATACAGATAGATCTGACTGACAACAGATATGTCTGTATATGACTATCTCTCTCTCTCTGTCCCACCCCCTCTCACTCTCACTCTCCCTCTGTCTCTCTCACACTCTCTCCCCCTCTCTCCCCACATCTATATGTATATATCTACATCTATATATACATATTATATATATATATATATATATATATATATATATATATATATATATCTACAGATATAAATATATCAATATATATATGTGCTGTTTGCTGAATTTCCTGTTTGCACTTAATTTTAAATCGTTTTTTTCTTAAAACTTGCATATTTTCTGTCCTTGACCTAGCACTCTTGTGTGGGGTCATTTACTGCACTGTTATAACTTGATATTACTTGTGAACCTCTGCTATCTCTGTAAAAAACAAAAACAAAAAAAAATCTTGCTTTTTTCCCACTTTTCTGAGAGTTAAAGTTCAGTTACAGGCTTGCTGTTCCTGAACTGTTTGAAAGTTTCTGTGAGGCCATTTTTGCTTGGGCTGAAGGAGGGTCTCTGTGTTTATCAGTGGCAGTGACTAACATTGAGCAGCTTCCCTGCCCCCCAGAGAGGTGGTTACTGACTTGAAACTGTAGTTTTATTGGCCACTAGGGGTCATTTCCATAACTCCTTCATCTTCCTCTCTTAAAACATAGTTACCTCGTGGTTTGAGCGTCTTTTCAGGCTTGTTGGCTGTTGGTGAAGCACCCTCCAAGAGGAAAAAACGCTGAGAGAAGAAGGGAGCCACTTTGAGATTTTAAGTATTTTTCTCTGTTTATTTGCTAAGTTTTTCTGCATAGCTGCCTAGCTTGAGCATTTTCTGGCTTGTTAAACTTGATTTCTGTATTAGTAGCTGTATTTAGAGCACAACCAAAAGCTGTTTGCTGAATTTCCTGTTTGCACTTAATTTTAAATCGTTTTTTCTTAAAACTTGCATATTTTCTGTCCTTGACCTAGCACTCTTGTGTGGGGTCATTTACTGCACTGTTATAACTTGATATTACTTGTGAACCTCTGCTATCTCTGTAAAAACAAAACAAAAAAAAATCTTGCTTTTTTCCCACTTTTCTGAGAGTTAAAAAGTTCAGTTACAGGCTTGCTGTTCCTGAACTGTTTGAAAGTTTCTGTGAGGCCATTTTTGCTTGGGCTGAAGGAGGGTCTCTGTGTTTATCAGTGGCAGTGACTAACATTGAGCAGCTTCCCTGCCCCCCGGAGAGGTGGTTACTGACTTGAAACTGTAGTTTTATTGGCCACTAGGGGTCATTTCCATAACTCCTTCATCTTCCTCTCTTAAAACATAGTTGCCTCGTGGTTTGAGCGTCTTTTCAGGCTTGTTGGCTGTTGGTGAAGCACCCTCCAAGAGGAAAAAACGCTGAGAGAAGAAGGGAGCCACTTTTGAGATTTTAAGTATTTTTTCTCTGTTTATTTGCTAAGTTTTTCTGCATAGCTGCCTAGCTTGAGCATTTTCTGGCTTGTTAAACTTGATTTCTGTATTAGTAGCTGTATTTAGAGCACAACCAAAAGCTGTTTGCTGAATTTCCTGTTTGCACTTAATTTTAAATCGTTTTTTCTTAAAACTTGCATATTTTCTGTCCTTGACCTAGCACTCTTGTGTGGGGTCATTTACTGCACTGTTATAACTTGATATTACTTGTGAACCTCTGCTATCTCTGTAAAAAACAAAAACAAAAAAAATCTAGCTTTTTTCCCACTTTTCTGAGAGTTAAAAAAGTTCAGTTACAGGCTTGCTGTTCCTGAACTGTTTGAAAGTTTCTGTGAGGCCATTTTTGCTTGGGCTGAAGGAGGGTCTCTGTGTTTATCAGTGGCAGTGACTAACATTGAGCAGCTTCCTTGCCCCCCGGAGAGGTGGTTACTGACTTGAAACTGTAGTTTTATTGGCCACTAGGGGTCATTTCCATAACTCCTTCATCTTCCTCTCTTAAAACATAGTTGCCTCATGGTTTGAGCGTCTTTTCAGGCTTGTTGTCTGTTGGTGATGCACCCTCCAAGAGGGAAAAACGCTGAGAGAAGAAGGAGCCACTTTTGAGATTTTAAGTATTTTTCTCTGTTTATTTGCTAAGTTTTTCTGCATAGCTGCCTAGCTTGAGCATTTTCTGGCTTGTTAAACTTGATTTCTGTATTAGTAGCTGTATTTAGAGCACAACCAAAAGCTGTTTGCTGAATTTCCTGTTTGCACTTAATTTTAAATCGTTTTTTCTTAAAACTTGCATATTTTCTGTCCTTGACCTAGCACTCTTGTGTGGGGTCATTTACTGCACTGTTATAACTTGATATTACTTGTGAACCACTGCTATCTCTGTAAAAAACAAAACAAAAAAAAAATCTTGCTTTTTCCCACTTTTCTGAGAGTTAAAAAGTTCAGTTACAGGCTTGCTGTTCCTGAACTGTTTGAAAGTTTCTGTGAGGCCATTTTGCTTGGGCTGAAGGAGGGTCTCTGTGTTTATCAGTGGCAGTGACTAACATTGAGCAGCTTCCTGCCCCCGGAGGTGGTTACTGACTTGAAACTGTAGTTTTATTGGCCACTAGGGTCATTTCCATAACTCCTTCATCTTCCTCTTAAAACCTAGTTGCCTCGTGGTTTGAGCGTCTTTTCAGGCTTGTTGGCTGTTGGTGAAGCACCTCCAAGAGGAAAAACGCTGAGAGAAGAAGGAGCCACTTTTGAGATTTTAAGTATTTTTCTCTGTTTATTTGCTAAGTTTTCTGCATAGCTGCCTAGCTTGAGCATTTTCTGGCTTGTTAAACTTGATTTCTGTATTAGTAGCTGTATTTAGAGCACAACCAAAAGCTGTTTGCTGAATTTCCTGTTTGCACATAATTTTAAATCGTTTTTTTCTTAAAACTTGCATATTTTCTGTCCTTGACCTAGCACTCTTGTGTGGGGTCATTTACTGCACTGTTATAACTTGATATTACTTGTGAACCTCTGCTATCTCTGTAAAAAACAAAAACAAAAAAAAAAATCTTGCTTTTTTCCCACTTTTCTGAGAGTTAAAAAAGTTCAGTTACAGGCTTGTTGGCCAATTTGGGTCATTTCCTGTCTTTTCCAGCCCCCTGCTATAAAGCACGCTTTAGCGCAATTTAGCCCGATTTAGCCCGATTTAGCGCGGAGTTGCTACTGTTGCACACTAGGGCAGCGCCGGTTAAGCAGGTTTAAACTATTCGGGCTACCTAAAGTCCACTCTTCAAATTTTCCCTTAAAACTACCTTCCTCGAACTATACTACTGATCTAATCAGCGTATCCTATAATTAAAAAGATCATCTCTACTTGACTCCAAGTAGACTATTCTCTATCTGTTAAACGTAGCACTTGCTCCTACAGTACTTATTACCTTGATACGGCACTCTTGTCATAGATAGTACCCCAAAAAGGCAACCCCCCATTTCTCGGTCACCCACGTCTATTCCTTCTAGCATGTCGAGGGATCAGTTGCTAGTGTCCTCTCCTGCTCAGCTGGTGAACCTGGGAATATTGAGGCAATGTTACAATTGCCTCATGTACACAGACAACCCTCTCCTCCTCCCACAAAACACAAATACATGCGAGAGATGCAACTATACTGCCAAACTGGAGGCTGAGCTCTCTCAACATAGGACTGGCAAGACCAGTCAGGAGGAGAAGGTTACCACACACACTATAGACCCAGTCTCACATATTACCATTACAACCTCAAATCATACACATAAACACACAAAGACATACTCGAGGCTCTGATCAAAATCTACCAAAACAGCAGAGGCCACCAAAGCAGACACCCAAACAACCACCACCTCAGAACACAACACCTGCAACACATAGACCTCACAGTCAGAGTGTCAAACAGTCACAGCCCTTAAGGCCAAACACAATGCCAGACACACTAGTCATTGGTGACTCCATAGTCAGACACACTGACGTCCCGCTCACCAGACTGAGTAAGGAGAAGGTCACAGTAAGCTGCCTGTCGGGCGCTAGAATCCGCCACATAACGCAAGCACTCAGGTCTCTCAACAGCAGGTACAAATATGATTCAGTCATTGTCCACGCTGGTGTAAACGACCTGAGACGCACCTCCTTGGACTACATGAAAAGAGACATTGAGGAGCTCTCTGATTATGTAGCCCAGACAGGTATGACCCTGACCTTGAGCAGTATCCTACCTTCACCAAGAATGATGCCACAATACAGAGATAAGATGATCAGCTTTAACAATTGGCTTAAACACTGGTGTCATTCAAAGGGGATCCAGTATCTGTCTGCCTGGGATGACATGCTGGACAAGCCACGCTGCTTCA
This sequence comes from Protopterus annectens, assembly GCF_019279795.1. Classification (NCBI taxonomy): domain Eukaryota; kingdom Metazoa; phylum Chordata; order Ceratodontiformes; family Protopteridae; genus Protopterus; species Protopterus annectens. Next base: position 633,160,772 of record NC_056725.1, read on the forward strand.
CAAGGGACGGCTTGCACCTGTCACCCTGGGATTCCGGATATTGGCAAAGGCTCTTGCCACCCCATAGTGCCTTTTAGGCAAGGCTCAAATTCTAAACCTACCACCCTAGAACACAAAAAAGGAAAAAAACTAAGGGTAATGCTGCTCAATGCCAGAAGTCTAAATCTCAAAATGCACGCACTCGATGCCCTTCTCAGTATGGAGAACATCGATGTCTGTGCTGTGACAGAAACCTGGTTCAAGGCTCCTGAGAGCACCCCTGCGCTATCAGGTTTTACCTCATATCATGCGTTCCGGCCCCAAAATCTGGACAATACCAAGAAAGGAGGGGGGGGTATCCATATTCATCAAGGACACCCACACCTCAAGACTGGTGGCAATGCACGATGCATCGGAGACCATCCAGGTGCAATTAACCATAGGCAAGACTGCTCTGCAAATTGTAGCATGTTACAGGCCACCCTCACAAACTCAGGAACCTCACATGGCCTTCCTGAAAACACTAGAGGGGATAAATGTATCACCAAACACCATCATACTAGGTGACTTCAATTACCCTAATATAGACTGGGATCACTACTCAAGCCCAAACACCCTAGCCCAAAAGTTCCTGGAATTCATAAACTCAAATGCCATGGAACAACTAGTCACCATCCCACAAGAGGAGATAACATACTTGATCTCATCATCACGAACATGGGAGCACAATGTTCAACACGGTGTACCCTCACTGGTGAGATCAGACCAGAAACTAATCTTGCTGGAGGTCCTCATCCCACCCCACCTGAAATAAAAAGACCACAGTAAAGAACTTCTCAATGTCCGACTTCACACTTCTAAAGACTAGTGTGGTCTCCTTTAAGGCCCCCGAGGCGGAAAACAGTACTCAAGCCGCAGAATCACTTACAAATGCCTTCTACCAGCACCTGCAGGACTGCATGGATAAGGCAATCCCAAGCAAAACAAAGACTCTTTGTACCAAAGGCAAGCGTCCAGTCTGGTGGACCCCAGCCATAAACAAACTCTACAACAAAAGGAGGAAGCTACTACAAGATAGAGCAAAATCCTTAAAAGGTAAGACACCCTTGATCACTATAAGTAAAAACTAAGAGCTCTCATAAAATCATCCAAAGCAAATTTCGAGAGAAAAATAGCTAAAGACTCAAAAGACAATCATAAGGCCTTCTTTAGCTATGTTAGAAACCTGGGAGGAAACTCACAGATATGCTCAGAGCTAGTTCAAAATGATGTGAAGATTACTGATCCTACAGACATTGCCAACATACTGGCTGACAGGTTCAGTGCAAACTTCTCCCCTCCCCCAAAAGGAGAGATATCTATACCAAACGATTGCAGCCCCCAAACATCTCCAGCCCAAGTGAGAACTGCTCTCTCCAAAGCAAAAACACAGCATCCATGGGACCTGATGGTGTCCCCGGCTGTGTGCTCCATGAACTCAATGAGGAATTAAACCCACAGCTAGGACAGCTGTTTTATCATAGTCTTACCTCTGGATACGCATTCAGGAGTGGCGACTGCAACTGTGGTACCACTTCACAAAGGCGGTGCCTCCACCGACCCTGGAAATTACCGCCCATTAGCTTGACAAGCCTTATCTGCAAAGCCATGGAGAGGATCATAATGGACCTCATAAATAAAGACATAGGGAATTTGCAGACTTTGGATCCAACCCAGTTTGGCTTTGTCAAAGGCAGATCATGCCTTTTAAACTTGGTTGACTTTTTCGAAACAGTCACCAAAGCCATTGATGAGGAAAGGCAGTCCATACAGCCTCCCTCGATCTGGCTAAGGCCTTCCATACAATACCCCATTCCTGTATCATTGAAAAACTCATCAGCTTAAATGTCAACCCATACATCACAAGATGGGTTGCAAACTGGCTGAGTGACAGAACCCACAGGGTCAGAGCTGCTGGCGCCATGTCAGACTCAAAGCCTGTCACAAGTGGTGTCCCACAGGGCTCAGTCCTGGGCCCACTCTTGTTTGGCATCTACTTTTCTCAAGTACAAGCAAACACAGGAGGGTTATGGCTGACAAAGTTTGCAGATGACTGCAAACTGGGCGCCATAGTAGAAAACACATCTGACACAGATATCCTTCAGAAGGGTCTCACAGAAATGGATAACTGGTGCCAGAGCCACGGCCTAAAGTTAAATGCCAAAAATGCATAGTCATACCCTTCGAAAAACAAGGTTACCCCTAGCTACCAAATAGGTGGCAATCCACTGAGCACAGAAGAAGTTATCAGGGACCTGGGGACCCAGGTTGATAGTAGTCTGTCATTCGACACCCATGTAGCTAAAGTAGTTAGGAAGACCTTCTACATTGCCCACCTTATCATGAAGGGATTCTCATCTAGATCAAGGGAGGTCATAGTCTCCCTTTACTCATCACTCATCAGACCAATGATTGAGTACAATGCCCCATTCGAATGTATCTGACCCGACACTTGCAGCAGCTGGAGGCCACAAAAGTTCCTCACCAAAGGATAAAGGGTCTCAAAATCTGTCCTATGCTGCCCGACTGAAAGAACTCCAGCTCTATTCAGTAAACACGCTGCTCAGAGGTGACCTTTGCCTAACATACAAGGCCATGTCAAACCCAGATTTGATGAATATGCTTCACCTCAAAAAATCTAGATCCATCAGAGCCACAAGGGCGGGAGACTTAAACCTTGACACGGCTATTAATAGGACGTGCTGGAGGGATAGATTCATCACCCAAAGACTCCCTATGCTGTGGAACAAAATCCCGGTACATGTGAGGCAGAGCACCTCGCTGGCCTTGTTCAAGAGAAATCTTGACCAATGGATGGGAGATCGCAGATATACCCCAGGGATTACCTCAGTGTCACTGCTCGACAGAGGCACAGTTACCTCAGTGTCACTGCTCGACAGAGGCACAGCAAAATAATGGGTATAGTTCCCCATACTAAAGAGGTGGCGTAAGCCACAAAACGATGGGCTAGGCTTGTAAATGCCCTCGGGCAGATAGCCTAGTATGAACCTATGAACCTATGAACCTATATATATGTACATATCTATATCTATATATATATACATACTGTGTGAGGCACATGTGTGCAGATGTCTTGCAACAGGTGCCTGGTGTCAAAGGCATGGAGTGAACACCAGTGTGGATACTGGAGTACCATACCCCATTCAAAAACACTGACACCAGTAACCACCACATATGTGCATGCCTGCCCACCACTGCATGTGTCAGGGGGGAACAGGGGCAACAAGTGTACAATAGGCTCCCCATTGATATACACAGTGGCACACTAGTCCTGTAATACCTGTACATGGAATGTGTCAGCGGACATGGTGTGTCAGCTATGGATATGTAGGTCACTGTACCCCTCCACACCCCACAATGTCCTACACGGTATGAACCTCCCATGACACCTACAGATATGGAGAAGGACACAGACATATGCAAGTAACTGTGTCAATGCACTCAAACACAATACCTATGCAGAGTGACTGACAAAGCCACAGACCGCACACAGACTACCTACATAGAGGTTACTACTGCTGGATATACATAGTTCGGTCACACCCATGACAGTTGTCTAACAACCATGGTAACATCTCCAACATCCACAACACAAATTACCTATGTCTGTCGTCCTTGTCACTGCAGTACAGAGCACATGGTGGAGGTACAGGACCCTACCCACAGATACGAAATACCCTGTAGTAAACCACACAGAATTAAGAAGCAAGGCTCCCCATGAGTAGATATCAGACATACCCCTGCTGAATGTTATGCAGATAGGTATTATGCCATATGAGTCACCCTGTGTAACTGTTTGTAAGTTGCAGGTACGATCATAACACATGTGTCACAAGGGGCAGGGTAGTATAACAGTATGCTGCTGTAGGCTCAGGGCCAAAAGCACACTACCTACCTAAGACACAATGCGCACCCATGAACACATTGCAAACGAAATATGTGAGGTGGAATGAGTGTGCCAGTGACTGGGTGCATGTTGTGTACTGGTGTGATTGCTCACCATGACTGTCTGTCTGTCATGGTAGTGTGTGTCCTTGGTGTGAGGCCAGAGACAGATGTGTGAGGTATTGCAATCAACCCATACTACATTGTCATATGTTGTGCTGTGTTACCCTGTATGAAACTGTGGTGTAGGTAGGGTTATGGCAAGTAAGAGTAGTGTGCATTACCAGTGAAATATGTAACATGCATTGTGTGCAGTGCATGGGCTGATAATGTTCCCCATACAGTACCTTGATACAAACCCCCAGTGTGAGGTCGTGCATTGTACCTGAACCAGTGTGTTGACTGCTGCAGTATACTAGTCTGTCGTATGGAGTGTGCCAGGTAATGTTGCACAGTTGTCGGATGAGCACTGATATCTGGTCATTTACATGTGTATCCCCCATTAGACAGACAGATGCTATATATGATGTTTAAGTTATATCACTACAGTCGAGTATTATGTGTATTATGTGTGCCATAGTTTGCTGACAGATATTGCTGACATATTTTCCTTCTCCTTTTCAGGGCTATGGTTCACCAGAGAAACCCTGTGTACTCTGCTGCAGAGGAGGAAGAGATACACCAGAGCCTGGTGCAGGATTTCGCAGTACTCTTTTCCCGCACCAGCCAGAACCAGCAGGAGAGGGCTGCACTGTGGCAAGACCTGGTCTGTCGGGTAAATGACATAGGCACACATAACCGGACATATGAGCAGGTACGCCATCACTGCAGTGATTTAATTAGAATTGTCCGTCAGCGTGCATCGGATATCCACAGGCAGCAGCTTGCCACAGGTGGTGGGGTGTCTAGACATCCCCCCCTCACCAGACTGGAGGGACTACACCTAAGTGTTGTGGCTCCAGCCCAACAGCAACAGCAGCAGCTTACATGTGTCATGATGGAGGCTGGAGCCACACAGCAGCAGGACACGGACCGTGCAGGTAACATGCCATGTGTATAGTTGACCGTTCTGTACACTGTTAAGTTATGCATGTGTGAGGTGTATCCTCATTTTGTAGCTGTAATCTTGGTAATTATTGTGCAAGAGTGATATTCTCAATATCAGCAGTACACCTGTGGAAGCTAACTGTTGCACTACTGAACTGTATCATGCCCACAGTATCAATGGCACAGTTGTGCCCACTGACAATAAATGTCTCTTTTCTGCAGGTCCCTCTGGTGTAACAGCAAGGCAGCCTATCCATGCTGGTGAGTGTGTAATACCATTACCTTCAATACTCTTGATACTAACAGTAATAATAGGCTGAAGCAGTAGTGCTATGTGTTTGATTGCAGGTGTGTTTGTGTCTGTGTGTTGATATCTCATATACTGAGGTGTGTGCATGTGCCCATGTGTGTGAATGTGCCCATGTGTGCATGTGCCCATGTGTGCATGTGTGCATGTGCCCATGTGTGCATGTGTGCATCAGTGGTGACATTGTGTACACATTGTAAACTGTGTTTCCTGTCTTACTCCCACAGATTCTGGTGCTGCTCTGGTGTTGTGCAGCAGGGAACCTGAATCAGCTGCTGTGGATAGTGATAATGATGATACCTGTGTAATGGCACAGGTAGGTGTGCCAGGGTCTGTCATTGGTCAGCCAATTGACACTACACAGCTGTCGACCCCATCAATGTGCACAGTCATCCTGCCAATACATCCTTTGTCACCAGTGTCCCTAGGTGATGGACAGGATACAGTGGGCATTGACCAGGGTAATGTGGTATTGGTGGCACATGCATCCCCACACAGCAGCCATGGCCAGGGTCCTGACATGGTACCACACAGGCAGACATCCAGGGGTTCTCGTGGGAGCATCCATGGGTGTACCACCCCTGTCAGACGTGCCCACAGAGGTCTTTCAACCTCAGCTATGTTTTGGGCTGTAATGCAGGCACAGCCACGTATGGAACGGTACACCAGACAGGGTCTGAGGGAGCTGAGAGCATGTCGCACAGCTATGAGTGACAGTATGCATGATGTTGCGGCTGCCATCCGTAACTTCACCAAGGTCATTGACAGACGTTGGGGGGGACACATTAGATCTGTTCCACAACTACATGTCCATGAGCCAGGGCAATGGTGGACGGTTGAGGCATCGACGTGGCCGTATGCCAGCAACAGCAGCAGCTGGCAGCCATTGCGGATGACAACAGGCCCGCGGCTGCTCACATAGAGCCAGCAGCAACCCCAGCAAGGCTGGGTCTGTGCTGTCATCAGACCGCCCCAGGAGACCAGATGCACGTGGCGCTGGCCAGTCCCAACAGGGACCTGTCTCCAGTCACCAACCACCTGCTTCTGATGACAGTACCCAGCCTGGCTTAGTACTTGATATGGTCCGTAGCACCCCTGCCAGGCACAGGTACCGTGTCTGTGGCCACAGACAGTGATCTGTATGACCTGGCAGGTACAGTCTGTGGCTGTCCACAAACACCTGTATATGGCAGCCATGAGGTGGGACTGTGTGCATGCATACACACATGAAAAGTGATAACACCTAGGGCTACTCATACACGCACACACTGCATCAACATTGCCCCATCTTGTACTGCTGTCCCTCACCAACACACATACACAGACATGTCAATTGGTTGTATCAGTGGCAGACTCAGGCATACCAGGTACACACCCTGTGCATATGATGAAACTGTGCCACCTCCTGCAATCTGTAAAATTGGTGCAGGAACAGGTTAACATGGTGCTGATGCACAGGGTGACTACACAGAAGTGATGTAATAGTATGATGTTGACAACAGAACAGTGTAATGATATCATTGTGGGTATATACCAGCATGCCTGATGCAGTTACAATATGAATGTCATTGTATTGTTTTGTACACCCATAGAATTACCACAGTGTACTGTCTGCACATCTTTGCATACTGGTGGTGAGGCTGTTAAGGAATGGCCACCTACATAGGTAGCACAGGGGATACGACAATGTACATATTGATACTCAATGATGGTCATGTCAACTGCGAGTTGCATGCTGTCCAGACTTGACTCTGCAATGAAGATGTTTGAGGATGTTGATATCTGTGCAGTACTACTCAACAGGTTCAAGGCTCACAAGAGCACACTAGCACTACAAGGTCATACCTCATACCATGCATGACGGCACCAAAACACAGAACTAACTATGACAGGAGGGAGAGTGTCCATACATGTCAAGGATACTGTGGTGCCAGGACAGGTAGCATACATCATACTAAGTCTGGAACTGCTGAGGAAGGGCTCAGTGTCTGTTATTTGACATGTGTATTATTACAGGTATGAGCACTTGGGTATCAGGCCAGTTATTCAACAATACGAAGGTACGTGGTCTATACACTTGTGGGGGGTGTGGCTGGACCCAGCCCGTCTGACCTGTGAATGTCTGGGTACAGGCTTATAGTGCCTGCATATATGCACTGTTACCTACTGGAAGTCGTACACCTTGTTTGGTGTAGCATAGTCTACATACAGGCCTGCTGACTGTAGCTTTGTTTGTATGCATGTGTGCTTGTTATGTCCTGAAACACTGATTCCACCTGCAGTGCAGATTTACAGTGCCTCTGTGGATCCCTAGTGACATCTGTATTGCTTACTGTACTGATGTCCATGTCTCACTTGACAAAACGTCACTGTTTGTCCTGTTTGCATGTAGCTTGCCTGTGACACATTGCATATGACTTACCTCGCATTTGCTCAAGACAGCATTCATATATGCCAGCACTAACAAATCAGGAGCACTACACCCTCACATAGTCACCTTGAGTACCTTGTTCCCCATTGGCCCTATGTGTCATTACTAAGTATGGGATTCACAACGCTATGGTAGCATGTGCAAAGGTCACCTGTCAATCTACTCTCAGGTCCAGTTGGTGAATCTGTGAGTCATGTGGCAATGTTACAGCTGCCTCATGTACACAGACAACCCTCTCCCCTTCCCATACACTTACAACACATGTGAGAGATGCAACCACATAGCCAAACTGGGGGCTAAGCTCTCTTAACTCAGCAATGGCATTCCCTGTCAGGTGGAGTGGGATACTACAGTGAATACAGTACCAGTCTCCCATAGACCCACCACGACCGCAATCCAAACACAGAAACACACAGGCACATTATTGGACTCTCAGAATACCATCCTGCCTGAGCAGCTGACACCTGCAAAGCAGACACACAAGCAAATGTTAAGCCAGAGCAGAGCACATGCAACACATAGCTCACAAAGCCTGTGTGCCAAACAGTCACAGGCCATATGGCTAGACAACACACCTGCTACAGTTGTATGAGGTACCTCTATCATCAGGTACACTGAGGTCCTGCTCACCAGGCTGAACAAGGTGAAGGTCATGCTGAGCTGCCCGTTGGGCACTATGATCCACCATATAACACAAGCATACTGGTCACTCCAAGGCATGTAGAAGTATGACTCAGTCATTGTCTGTGCCAGTGTGTATGACCTCTGACACACCTCCCTGGACTACATGTTAGGGGACATAGAGGGGCTCTCTGAGCTTGTGGCACAGGCTGGTATGACCCTGACCTTGAGTAGCATCTTACCCTCACCAAGAATGCTGCCACAATATGTAGACAGGATGATCAGTTTCTGCAATTAACGTATGTTTCAGTGACATTCAAAGGGGATCCAATGCCTGTCAGTGTGGGATTACATGCTGGACAAGCCACATTGCTTTGCTTGGGACAGCTTGCACCTGTCACCCATGGGCTGTTGTATATTGGCAGAGGCTGTTGCTACACACATAGTGCCTTTGTATGCAAGGCTGTCATTACATAGCCACCTACACAGGTATCACACGGGGTAGGACACTAATAGAAATGCTACTCAACAGCAGCAGTGTAAACCTCAAGATGCATGCAGTGGAAACTGTCCTTAGCATCAGGTACAGCAATATCCGTGCAGTAACAGACTCCCGGTACAAGGCTCCCAGGTGCACATCATCACTGCCAGGTCATTCCTCATACCATGCTTGTCGTCCCCTACACATGCACCAAACCAGAACAGGGGGGGATGTATCCAAAGGCACCTCAGATACACACACACCCAGGTTGGTGGCACAGCACAAAGCATCAGAGCCTATCCATGTGCAACTAACAGTGGGTTAGACTGCCTTCAGGTTCAAAGCCTGGCACACACCACATCTCCCATACCCAGGAAACCCACTTGGCCTTCCTGACAACACTGGGAATATGACAGTCTCTATAAACACCATTATATGGGTGGACTGCGAGTACCCAAACATAGAGTGTGAGCATTACTCTAGCTCCAAGACTCTATCTGAGGGGTTCTTAGCATTCATTCCCTGCATTGCTATGGAACAACTTGTTACCACTCCCACAAGAGGTGACAACATGCTGCACCTGTTCATCACCAACATGTGGACTATATGCTCCAGACCAGTCATGTATCCCTCGCTGGTGGGATGACACCATCTACAAGCCACACTGTATAGTCACATACCACATGCAGCCCCTGCACAGAACACCACAGTCATACAGTTGTCTGATGCATATTCCATGTATTCACATGAGGCAGGCTTCGGACATGGGAACTATTGCAGTTCACATGTACATATGTGTAGGTGGCACACACATACATCATGTGCGCATTGACATTACTGATATAATGTATGTCGTGCAATATTGGGAACAACATCCCACACACATGGACAAACTGTGTGACAAAAATACACATGGCGTTTGTAGGATACAACCCCCTACCTGTGTTAGATCACTTGTGAGAGACGCAGTAGCAGAGCACGCTATTTGCATTACTGGGAGGATTGCTTTCTCCTGCTGTACTTATAGGGTGCTGACATCATCAGTGTTTAGACAGTGGAATATGCAGCATGTGTTGTGTAGTAATAGTTGCCAAAAGGGACATTCCTCTTACACATAGAATTGCACACACACTACTCCCCCCCCCCACACAGTCACACACACAATGAGTACTTGCAGGATTCAAACCCCTACCTAACTATGTTATGACACTTGTGAGAGACGCAGTAGCAGAGCGCACTATTTACATTACTGGAATAATTGCTTTCTCCTGCTGTACTTATAGGGTGCTGACATCATCAGTGTTTAGACCGTGGAATATGCAGCATGTGTTGTGTAGTAATAGTTGTCAAAAGGGACATTCCTCTTAAACATAGAATTGCACACACACTACTCCCCCCCACACAGTCACACACACACTGAGCACTTGCAGGATTCAAACCCCCCTACCTAACTATGTTATGACACTTGTGAGAGACGCAGTAGCAGAGCGCACTATTCACATTACTGGGTATAATTTCTGCTCCTGACATATGTATAGTGTGCTGACATCATTATGTATGAAGAGGTATGTACATCTGTTACTATCCATCAGTACAGGGGAGAGCATATCTATGCATTAACTTTGCACAGGCACAGTGGCCTACTGTACTGTGGAGGCAGACGCCAAATACACTGTGGATAGCCTTCTGTATTCCCTAGGGACAACAGTCTAGTATTGCACTCTACGGCCATATGTTTACCTGTCAGATGCAAGTATCTGTTGCTCATATACTGTCTGTGGGTCTTTATTGCCATAGCCTTCCCTATCTCTATAAACAACTTGTGTACTGTGGGAGATGTTTGCATATGAGTGGGATCCAGTACTTTACTTATGTCTCTGTTGTAACTTCACTGTGTGCACTGGGCAGATGTCTGTATTGTGGGAGGTTCCTGTGTTAACACATACAAATGCCAGATATGTGTGTGCAACTGCTGAACTGTGACATGGCCTAAGTGTGTGAGTATGGGCAGTTCGCAGTTTGTATGGCTTCTTGACTGACACGTCTCATTATCTAAGTGTGTGAGCATGCCCAGTGTGACCTTTCCTTATGTTGGGATCTGTGGACCACCACATTTGTGTTTGTGTGTGGACACCATCTATATTTCACATGTACACATGTACAGTTGAGTGTTGGACATCAGGTTGTGTTCTTACTGCCCAACTGCTTTGTGTCTGAACCTAACAGGCATTATGCTGTGCCTGCAGGGTCACCATGGGATAGTTTGCATGCAGTTGTCAACATCCTTTCCTACTGACCACACAGTTGTATTGTCATATAGTGTACTGGTGCAGTACTTTCACTGTGGTGGACAGTATAATCGGTTTCAGTCCAATCACTGCTTGTAATATTTATAGTGAGCACACCAGACTGGTTGAGGGCCAGTTGTGCAGATATGACCATGTTGCATTTTGTTCAGATATGGACAGCATAGTACATGATTGTCCGACATTGTTAATGTATTCCACAACTTGTGTGGACAGTGACAAACAATGGCCATGTGCCCTAGTCCATTTGTAATGCTAGTCAGAGAGTGTTTGTCCTTCAACACACATTTACTGGTGTTTGCTATGACGTATGTCACGGTTAGTGTGCTGTGCCTCTGTCTACCCGTGACATACAGGTGATATCCAGGGTACACCTACCATCTCCCATCCAGTCATCATGATTCCTCTAGATGACAGTCAATGAGGGACTCCCTGGATAACCTGTAGTGGGAGTTTAGTCATGAGTGGAGTGAGCTTCTGGGTTATGGACCAATCTGTACAGCATGTCCTGTTTATGTCTGCGCTGGGGTTCAGGCCTGTCAGCTGCATAGGTCACCAGCATTCAGAGTTTACATGGTGCCAAATGTCCATTGATACCAGCTTGGTCATGGCTCTATACATCAGGCACAGTTCACCTCCAGCCAGGTGGTATGGCACTGTGTGGAGCTGCAGTTTGTTTAATCAGGCGACACATGGCATCTGTTACAGCTCTGTGATCCTCCTGGTGGGGTATTTGTGGGGTCTTTCCAGTTGATGCAGGTGTCTGCTAAGGTACATCCCTGAAGGGCCATTGTACACAATTGTGAGGCTGCTGATGGGTGACTGGAGAGGCACATTGACCTACCCTAACCGAGCTGTGCTTACCTTCATGATTAGGTGGGTATATGGTATGTTTCTGTAACCACTACAGACACATGGTTGTCGCATGCAGGATATCTATCACCTTGTGTCCCCAGGTCTCTTATTGCTCCTGATGTACTTACTGGGTTAACACCTATGTGGTAATTTCTGGCCATATACTGTGTTTCCACAGGGGTTGACTATACACTATTCTGCATTTAGCTTGTTGACATGGCTGTGGCACCACTTGTCTGTTTCTATGTGTTCCTTTTGTTGGTTGCTTGTGTCAGCTGGAGGGTCCGATATGGTGGGCAGTTTGTAGTCCTCTGTGAAACTGTTCAGACAGAGTCCTTCCATGTTGGCCTGTACCTACGTGACATATATAGCACACAAGAGAGGTCCCAGGACCATGCCTTGTGGGATGCCAGTTGTACCTGGTTTGCAGTCTGCCATGGCTGCAGCATGTCTGACCAGGTCAGTTCTGTCCTTGAGCTGGTTTGCAACCCATCTACTTGCATAGGGGTTTATAGTTAAGCTGGTGAGCTTATCTGTACCACCAACTAAGGTATTGTATGGAAGGGTTTAGCAAGGTCCAGATAGGCTGTGTGATCCACATTCCCGACATCAATGGCCTTGGTGCGCGTTTCACATGAGTCAGACATGTGTAAGGGGCAGGATCTGCCCTATGACAGCCGCACTGGGTAGGGTCCAATGTCTGTAGGTACCCAATCTCGTTATTCATGGGATCCATGATCATCCTCTCCATTACTTTGCCAACCTAGACAGTCTGGGTTGAGGGGTGAGAGTTTGCAGTATCCATTCAGGCACCCCCTTTGTGGTGAGGGACCACTGTTGCTGTACACTGCTCTTTAGGTACATATCCTGTGGTAGGACTGATAGTGTGCAGTAACGCTATTTGCTGTTCCATTCTTCTTACAGTACTTGTTGGACACAACCCAGGACACCATCTGATACCATTGATGCTGTGTGCTGTGCTTTGTGGATGCTGGCTGTTACCTCAGCATCTGCAATGTCAGGGGGCTAGCACTCTGCTGGGATATATATTTGGCAGTTAGGTGCTGGTGGGGAGTTTGCAAGGAATCTGTTAGGTAGGATGTTGGCAATGTGTGTGTGTTTGGTGTATTGTTTGTGATATTAGAGTGCTGCAGAGCATATCTGTGGATTATCACCATGGTTCCTACGATCAGGTAGGACAGCTGTGTGATAATCCTTTGTGTCCTGCACAATTTGTATCATCATAGGTTCATAGATTCATACTAGGCTATCTGTCTTGGCCTTGTTTGAGCATGGACAGACTGTGTGTGAGTTTCGACACCCCTTGCCCATGTAGGGTTTACTTTACTAGATGTGACACAGGGATGGCCCCCAGTGTACACCTACTATCTCCCATGCACTTCACCAGATTTCTCTTGTTGAGTTTGAGTGTGGAGCTCAGCCTATCATGGACTGGGATTCTGTTCTAGAGTGTAAGGAGCCTCTGGGTTATGGATCTGTCCCTCCAGCACATCCTATTTATCTATGTGTGGAGGTTCAGATATCTCACTGTGGTGTCTCTGCTGGATTTGGGGTTTCTGCAGTGGAGCATGTCCATTCATTCTGGATTGGACATGGCCTTGTACATCAGGCATACATCACCTCTGACTGGGCAGTATGCTTCTGAATTGGGCCATGGTTTCTTCAGCCAGGCTGCAGATGTCCAATGTTTGGACCCTTTATCCTGTTGGTGAGGTACATTTGGGGTCTTTCTAACTGCTGCAGGTGTAAGGTAAGGTACATCCGAACTGCGGCATTGTTGTCATGTATGGGCCTGATAAGGGAAGAGTATGGGGGCACAGTGACCTCTCTTGCTCTACATGTGCATCCTTTCATATTAAGGTGGGCAATATAGCAGGTCTTCCTGGCCACCTTGGCAATGTGAGTGTCACATGACAGGTTACCATCCACTTGTGTCCCTAGGTCCCTGATTACTTCTTCCATACATAATGGATTGCCACCTATGTCATACTTTGTGTGTGCCTTGTTTGGTATTTGTTGAGACATTCATACTCTGCAGTGTCTTTAGGAAAGCTGGCTGGGGTACCTGAGTTTGTGAGTGTGGTCTGTAGCAGGCTTCAAACAGGGACACAGTTTGAGCCAGTGTTACTTGCCCGTGGATAGTCCATGCTGCTTCTTGCTGTGGTACCAACCTGGGGGTGTGGTTATCCTTGATAATTACTGATAGCCACACTCCTATTGTCATGTGCTCCATGTTTTGGAGCTGTAGAGCATGGTATGAGGCATAACCTGGTCGTATTAGGGTGCTCTTCTGGGCCTTGACCCAGGTTTCTGTTACAGAACACATATTACCATTCTCCATGCTGTGGTGGCTTTGGTCTGCATGCACCTTGCAGGTTAGACTTCTGGCGTTAGGTAGCATTACGTCCAGGTTGTTATCCCTTGTGCTACCTATGGTGGTGGGTTTGTGTTTCCAGCCTTACCTATTTAAGGCACAGTGGGGGTGACAACAGCCTTTGCCAGTATCCACACAGCCAGGTGTGCTGGGTGCGTGCCATCCCTAGCAGGTGGGGCATCATGTCTTGCTCGGCATGTCAGCCCAGGCTGTCAGCCATGTGTTCCCCCTTGCTAACAGCAATACCTCAGCCAATTATTGTACTTGATCTTGTTGTCTTCATAGTGTGGCATCATGCTTGGTGAGGGTGAGATGTTAGGCAAGGTCTTCATCTTTGCATATACTAGATGGTGTTACATTGCTTAACACATGGCAATCATGCCTCAGGTGGTGCTGCAGGGCTGCCTCTGTCGGATGCACATACTACACTCCCTGTACATGTTTGAGAGCAGGTTGTGTCATGTTAGGAGTCCCTGTTACTATATGAGTGAGTCAGAGAGGGGTATCATTCCCAGGGTTCCTACTGAGCCAGTGTATGTGCTATGTGTTGCCTCTTTACCATGGCCAGGGCATACTGGGCACGCCTCCTTCTGCCTACTGGGGCAGGCTCAGGTTGTTCCTCCTCCGAATCACGCTCTGCCTGTGATGGCCTTGACAATGGTGTGGGGGCTGTTTGTCCCGGCCCTATGCTGGTCCTGCTGCAGCTGTTTTCGCAGAATCATATTATGTAGCATAGCACATACCATGACAATTTGGGTACATGTAGTTGGTGAGTACTGCAAGGCTCCACCAGATGTGTCCAGGCACTGGAACCGTGACTTGAGCAGCCCAAACACACGCTCTGTTACATTATGTGTTTGTGCGTGTGCCTCATTATGGCGTTCCTGTTCAGGTGTGTGTGTGCGTTTCTGATGGGTGTCATCAGCCACGACTCCAGTGCATATCCTGCATCCCCCACTAGGTGACCATGTGGGATGTCCCCATTGGCAAATGTCTAGTACAGCTGCATCAAATGCCAGATATGGGAATCATGGTAGCTCCCAGGGCAGCCAGCACACACATTCATTATTATGCCCTGGGCATCACACTCGACCTGGTAGTTGATGGAGGGGAAGCCCTTGCGGTTAATGTAGGCCCTACCCCGCTCACCGGCTGGTGCTTTGATGCATATGTGCATGCAGTCTATTGCACCCACTACCTCAGGGTATTCCACTATTTGCTGGAAGAGACGCATATTGCTGGCCAATACCTCATGGGCATTGGGGAAATATACATGCTCACCGACATGTGCTGACATGGCATCCAGGAACTGGTGCAGTACCCTGGAGGCTGATGCCTGTGATATCCCCATCATATCATCAGTTGGTCTCTGGAAGGTACCTGTTGCTAGTATTCTTAGGCCAACACATACCTTGGTTTCCACTGGGATGGGTTCCCCTCTGTTGGTTCTGTGTGTGAGGCATGGCCTGCACAGCTCAACAATTTGCTGCAGGAGGTCTCTGTCCACTCTATAGAGCTCCACTATCTACAACTCAAGTAACCCCTGGTAGGTGACCCTGGGCCTGTACACTCTTCTCTGTCTCCTCACTGTGGGTTGTCTGGCAGCATTTGCATTGTCACCACCCTCAGCAAGTCTCCCATGTCTCCTTATAACAGCTATGGCAGCCCCTAGCATGTTTGGTGTGAGTGCAGCTATTTCAGTTTTCACTTCTACTAGCTTACTCCTGTCTTGCAGTGTCTCTTGAGAGAAACATACTGCAATGCTGTTTGCAGAGTTTTAAGTGCTGGGCTGGGCTAGTATTTTGCCTGTGTAATTGCCTGCTTCTAATTGTTTTCACCTGCTAGCTCTACCAGTATTCCCTGCTAGTTTCCTACTATTTCTTCTGCTTCTTTTTTCCTCTCTGTTTCCTCAGGGGGGAGCAGCACGCATACCAGCGAAAACATGCTCACAGTGGCTACCATGCACGCACATATGCTTACACGGACTAGAATCTGCTTATTCGGGTTAAAATGCGTGCACACCAGCGCAAACAGTTTTATATATCTTTACACAGGCTCCTGCATGCTTACTCTGCCTTACACGCGTGCACTCTGTCTTACTCGTGACTCCCAGCGTGCACACATGCACATGCACGTACAGCAAGAAACTTTGGTGTTGGCCACAGTGTACACCTTCCATTTCTTGACTTTCCCATGCTTATCTGTTGACACTCCTCTATTTATGCTGTATGATTGACATCTTTCACATACCACTTTGCTCCAATGAGCTTGATTTCTTCCTGACATTCCCCCCTGTGATGTCACCTATCTCCTACTCTGTTACTCCCCCTTATCTAACTCTTACACTACACGGAATGTGCTCATTTGCTATGTGACAGTGTGATTCACTATCCTACCACTCATTTACATAGGATTGTCTACTAATGCTTAGTTACATGTCTTACACTCAGCTTCCCCCCTTAGCAACCACTAGACGGTGGCCATGTTGTTTTTGGTCTGCTAGTCCCTGCATTGCAAATGCATGCATTACATAAACCCCACATTTGTGGGTTTCAAACCTTTATTTTTATGTTTTATATAGCGCAGCCCTTTTGCACGGAGCTGCGCTGCGTTTAAACATCGCCGATCGCAGTAAAAAAAGTATTTTATTTCATGTTTGCATCGGGTTACCATGCCAATGGCCACATATTTGGCCATTGGCATGCTGACTGCAACATATGCACACTTTATTTGGAGCTGTCATGGCTCCATTGTGTTATTTGCAGTAACATACTTAGTTGTCAACTGAGTACATTTCTGCACCTAACACGACTCTTACACGGGCTGGTTTCAGCTTCATGGATTGCTAATCTACCTCATTTGCATGCCTTTCAGCTGCAAGTGAGGTGATTAGCATATCCACACCCTGCCCGTGTAAGAGTCGTTTTAACTGGTCTCTTACACAGGATTTCGGGCTGTTCCTGGATCGCGATGGCTGCATGGAGTCTTACACGACTCTTAGACTCCATGCAAGCCATCGTGAATCCTGCCCTTTGTTTAATTAATAAACTTTTTGTGCCTCTTGCTTGCTTAATAATGCATTCTGTGCCCCTGTAATACTCCATTTTATCTTTTTAATAAATAAATCACTCATGCAAGTTTTCATTACCTTTAGTTAATTTCTAGCCCCTTTTTGTACTTGGTTTATTTAGTCTACCTTTACTGTTAACTCTGCACCTTGTATCTCTGAAAAGCAGCCTCTGGAATATCGGTTTTGACACCATGTTGCTTGTCTGGTCAAGATAAAACAAACAAATATCTGTGGGTTCTGCTCAAGCAGTTTTATTATGTACAAACTCATCAGGATTGAGATTTAATAACTTTAACTTAGATAAACTTATAAACAAACCAGCTATCAGTCATACATGTTTACCCTCTGGCTGCACTCTCAAAATGGCACTGAAGCTAGCACATGCTTGCTATTTATATACACGCACTGTCCTAAGAAACGCTTCTTAAAAGTACAACACACACTATTCTACAAGGCCCATCTATAAGCAAGCTTACTATGGGGAACATATTTCAAATCACCTGCTCTCAGCCTGCTCTTAGTGTAAGTGGTTACTTACACTGAGGACAAGTCTTTTGGAATCTGGTCCAGTGTTTATAACTTTTGTCTATAAAAAATCATTGCTGATATAATTTTGTATGTACCCTCAGTGATTCATTTGTTCTAGGAGATTTCTCACTAATTTGAGTTGGTATAGCAGTGGATTGGTATGGGTTTATATAATGTTATCGAAAAGGCATTACAGTGAATGCCTTTTCATCTACCCTGAAACAGCGAACCGCCACTTATGCGAACAGCAAAGTCAGTGATTTTTTTTCCTAGAGAAAAAAAATCACTTGGCCGACCAGAAACGACACATCACTGCAAATATTTCAAAGTGGTTGTCTTTGCCCCCACACCCCCTCTAGCTAAATATACCAACTCCGAGATCACACTACAGTGGGGAAAGGGGCAAATTTACGATGATGGCCAAGCAATTTTTTTCCCTAGGAAAAAAAATTGCTGAATTGGCCTTTCGCATAACTGGCAGTTCGATGTTTAAGGGTCAATGAGAAGGCATTCACTGTATTGCCTTTCGATAACATAATATAGACCCACTTGCTATATGTAAGTTTTGCCGTGTGCTTGTGACTAAATACTGCAATGATTATAAGCAAGTGCCACAGATATAGACCCTTAGCCCTGACTAAATACTGGGATGATTATAAGCCAGTACCACAGATATAGACCCTTAGCCCTGACTAAATACTGAGATGATTATAAGCAAGTACCACAGATATAGACCCTTAGCCCTGACTAAATATGATGATGATTAGAAGCAAGCACCACAGACACAGGCCATTAGCCCTGACTAAATACTGCAATGATTACAAGCAAGTACCACGGACACAAACCCTTAGCTCTGACTAAATACTGCAATGATTATAAGCAAGTACCACAGATATAGACCCTTAGCCCTGACTATATACTGGGAGGATTATAAGCAAGTACCACAGACACAGACCCTTAGCCCTGACTAAATATGTTGTTGATTAGAAGCTAGTACCACAGATACAGACCATTAGCCCTGACTAAATATGGTGATGATTAGAAGCAAGTACCACAGACACACACCTGTAGCCCTGACTAAATACTGGGATGATTATAAGCAAGTACCACAGATATAGACCCTTAGCCCTGACTAAATACTGGGATGATTATAAGAAAGTACCACAGATAGAAACCCTTAGCTCTGACTAAATATGGTGATGATTATAATCAAGTACCATGGACAGAAACCCTTAGACCTGACTAAATATGATGATGATTTGAAGCAAGTACCACGGACACAGACCATTAGCCCTGACTAAATATGATGATGATTAGAAGCAAGTACCACAGACACAGACCCTTAGCCCTGACTAAATACTGGGATGATTATAAGCAAGTACCTCAGACACAGACCATTAGCCCTGTCTAAATATGGTGATGATTATAAGCAAGTACCACAGATACAGACCCTTAGCCCTGACTAAATATGGTGATGATTATAAGCAAGTACCACAGACACAGATCCTTAGCCCTGATAAATATACTGCTACATAGCACAGAGGTGAGAAATACATAACTGGTTTGTGATGTAACACAAAACATAAAGTCAACGCGACAGTGACCCTGTCCTTGACATCCTTGATATTTCTGGGCTCTCTTACAAGCATGACACATGAAAACCTGTGATTCGATAAACTTTATGTCTTCTACAGCTTATATTTACTCTATAACACTTTGGTTTAAGAACTAAGTGTAGTATATCAGTTTATAACACAATGTTATTTTATGTAGCACTAAAACTTTTTAATCTATGTGATTTTTACCCTCATTGTCAAATGTATGTTAAGCATCAAATAAGACAACAGCCCTAAGTAAACCACACAAATCAACTTTAGCAGTTTAAGGGATATTCATATTTACATTTTGCAGATGTAAATCATTTTGTATATGCAGTCTGTAGGTAAGATGTGGTTTATGTACGAATGACTTACTGTCCATGTTTACTTGTGTATCCCAATTTCTCCCAATTACGTGCATTGAAGGACAATTTTTTTATCTAATATATTGTTAGTCTTTCTGGAAATACCTAAGAGAGTTGCTTTATTCTGTCAAGCAAAAAAAGCTTATCAGCATTATCTAAAACTGAAATGTGATTTTTATTTCATATTTTACATCACTAAATTAGACCAGTCTGTGCGTGTGATACTGATATCATGTGATCATTTTAAAATTATTGTAAGCCTTCACAGCTTATATTTAATGC
This sequence comes from Protopterus annectens, assembly GCF_019279795.1. Classification (NCBI taxonomy): domain Eukaryota; kingdom Metazoa; phylum Chordata; order Ceratodontiformes; family Protopteridae; genus Protopterus; species Protopterus annectens. The sequence continues at coordinate 633,180,982 of NC_056725.1, forward strand.
ATTTATACAGTATACATAGAAATGGCATTAGTTTTTTCAGTTTCAATTGCAGGTTTTGCTAAGTTGTTTGTGCAAAAGAATGTTTAGTTTTGTAAGACACACCTGGCCTTGAATAAAGTGCTTTATGTTATTAGACTAATCTTGTATTAAATCCAGACTGTACGTGCTTATCTGTATGACAACGTACATAACATTTTGTCATTTATGCATATGATGCAGTGTTGACTTTACCACTATTCAATAGTGGTCTTTTGACAGTCACAATGCATGAAATTCTAATCATGAGTCATTTTCCTTACACAGAATATGCACAATAGCGTGAAGGAACTCGAGTTGGTTGTATTCATCTTATGTTATTTACTTTGCTTTATAGTGGGTGGTCTGTAAAACATCAAAATTGACAACAATGAATTCAAGATTTAGTTAGTACTAAGTTTTCCTTTGAAAAGATAATAGATACCTAGATAAATCTGATAAAAGAATGACATGAAGAAACAGAGAGAGAGAGAGAGAGAGAGAGAGAAGGAGAATAAATACCATTCAGTTTGGAATAAAAATGATTTTCTGTTATGAGTGAATAAGTTAGAGAATATGGAAAGTTTAAAAGAGATTAATATAACCCCATATGTGTAACTGATGTGTACCTAAGAGATTTTATTTACATGAAATGAAGTTAATACATATGATGGCAGTTTTGGAGAAAATCAGCTTTGCCTTCCATCATGTCCTTAAAATTCTGATGCAGCCTTCCTTCTAGTAAATAGAACAGATAATAATCATTCTGACAAGCCTTTTTTTGTTGCAGTTCCAAATTTTCTACTTTACAATTTAATGATGAATGTGCAGTGAGGTATCTTCAACAACTTACTCAAATGTCATTACATTTTTTGCACCTTTGTTTTTGTAATGCATCTCTTAATGGCGTAAATGTGTAGCCTTGCCTTTATATCCACTCCTTATGCATGCACACAAACATTTTTCTGATCTTGAGTTAACTTATAAAAATATGTAAGTGTGAATAAAAGATGTCCAGTAGGACAGGCAGACCATAAGAGGGGCTACAGGACTTCTGGTAGTTATGATGAAGAAGGAAAAGAGCTGGTACAGCTGACAGTCAACTGTGGGCAGCTAAAAAAATAAAGCTCTCCTACCCTTTAGCCATGCATTTTTATTCTGATTTCTTCTAAACTGCTTTTATAGGTTCACCGACTAGTAGCTAAGTACTAGTCTACTGCCCTAATGGGCCATTTTAAGCCAAGACAATTTCCCTTGTTGTGCTCAAATTGACTTATCCCATTTAGTGTTAGATTGGCCTTACCTATCCCATGGTCAGTAATTATATACTGCCCCTTGTGAGAATAACTGCGGTCATATCATAGATAATTTGAAGGGACCCATGCATGGGATAAAGCATTTAGGAGCTGCCTCTGTCCATTAGTAGTACAGGCGTCAGTCCTGGGGTAAAGTTTCTAAAATCCATTCATAGCTCCAAGTTGCAGTCAAATATAGACAAGGATGAGCTTTATTTTATGTGGATGGGGAGTCTTTTCCAGAGCAGTGGTTTCCTCCGAGAGCTATAGCTGTCTCTCACAACTGTTCTGTTGATGTTAAAGAAGAGGTTTAGATCCCTAGACCAAGTATTTCTTATGCCAGTTGACTTGCTGATGTGCAGTAAGTCCATCAGTAAAATACAGAAGGACTTTCTTATTATTGTATATTTCTTATTATTTAGAAGGACAATGGACACATGTTGCTCAAAAGATAGGCCACCATCCACACATGTTCCCAATTCCTGAACAACTGGGTCAAATATTAGGGTTGTATTGTCAATGTGGTAGTTCCCTGGGACAGATGACTTCCCAAAGAATACAATAATGCTGTGTTTTTTTATTTAATTTCAGTCCATGATTTTGCCACCTGTTATGTCTTTGGGGCAAACCTTCCTCCAAAATGCCCAAGTCATTTGAGGATTCAATAACTCCTCCTTGATTGCAGTCATCTGAAAACTTAGCCGTAGCCCTTTGGTATTGGCTTTTACTTCAGAAAAGTAGATGACAAACAAGAGAGGTATCAGTGCAGAACACTGTTTGAGTCCATTTGTGACTGGTCTCTTTGAGGAGGTAATTTCCCCTATTTTGATCTCCTGCATTCTATCTGTGTGCCAGTTGGGAATCCAGCAGGAGACATAGTTCATAGGTTTATAGGTAGGTACTAGGCTATTGGCCCAAGGGCCTATGTAAGCCTAGCCAACAAGGTTCCTGGCTTACGCCACCCAAGAAAGTTATTTTCCTGAGCCACTGTCGAGCAGGGACACAGGAGTGATCCCCGGGGTGTATTCCCTATTTCCCATCCACTCATCAAGATTTTTGTTGAAGAGTGCTAATGAAGAACTTTGCTTGACATAGATGGGTAGCCTGTTCCAGAGTATGGGAAGTCTCTGGGACCGGAATCTATCCCTCCAGCATGTCTTGTTTATTGTGGTGACAAGGTTTAGGTCCCTAGAGTGTGCAGCTCAGATGGATTGGGATTTCATTAGGTGTAGCATGTCCAACAGCTCTGGGTTTGACATAGCTTTATATGCTAGGCAGATATCACTTCGGTGTAGGTGATATGCTACGGAGTAAAGCTGGAGTTTTTTGAGGCGGTCAGTGTAGGGCATTTGTTTGAGGCCAGTAATCCTCTTCGTGAGGTACTTCTGTGGCCTTTTCAGCTGCTGCAGATGTCTTGTGAGGTACATTCCAAAAGGGGCGTTGTACTTTATAATGGGTCTAATGAATGTTGAGTAGAGGGGAACAATGACCTCTTTTTTCCTGGATGAGAACCCTTTTATGATGAGGTGTGCCATGTAGAAGGACTTCCTGACTACTGTGGCAATGTGACTATCAAAGGAGAGACTACGGTCCACCTCGGTCCCAAGGCTTCTTATCACACATTCGGTGTTAAGTAGATTGCTGCCTATGTGGCAGTTCATGAGCACAGAGTTTTTACCAAAGGGGATGACACTGCACTTTTTGGCATTGAGCTTGAGGCCATGGCTCTGACACCAGGCATCTGTCTCAGTGAGGCCCTTCTGTAGGATTTCCATATCATTTGGGGACTTGACTATGGCTCCTAGTTTGCAGTCATCTGTAAACTTCATTAGCCAGAGGCCTTCTGTGTTAGCCTGCACTTCAGAGAAGTAGACACCAAACAGGGGAGGTCCCAGGAAAGAACCCTGTGGTACTCCACTTGTCACTGCTTTGAGGTCAGATTTGGAGTCTGCTACTTTTACAGCGTGGGTTCTGTCAGTGAGCCAGTTGGCAACCCATCTTGTGACATAGGGATTTATACCTAGTTGAGTGAGTTTAGCTATAATTCCAAAATGGGGGATGGTGTCAAAAGCCTTGCCGAGGTCAAGATAGGCTGTGTGAACCACCTTAGCCTCATCTACGGCTTTGGTGACTGCCTCAAAGAAGTCAATTAGGAACAGGAGGCATGATTTGCCTTTCACAATCCCGAACTGGGTGGGATCCAGAGTTTGAAGGTAACCAAAGTCTTTGTTTATGAGTTCCATGATGATACGTTCCATGGCCTTGCAGACCAGGCTTGTCAGGCTAATAGGTCGATAGTTCTTGGGATCAGTGGTGGCTCCCCCTTTGTGGAGTGGGATAACTGTTGCTGTGTGCCATTCAGTGGGCACAAAGCCTGATGCGAGGCTATGATTGAACATGGTGCTTAAGTGAGGAGCCAGTTCGTTCGGAAGTTCATGTAAAACGCAGCCTGGGATGTTGTCATGGATGCTGTGTTTTTGGCTTTAGAGAGCTTTTACCTGTGTAGTTGTGATTACAGGGACTCTGCATTCTTCCTGTATAGATATGGGCCTTTTAGGGGGGGGGGGGTAAAGTTAGCACTGAACCTGTCTGCCAGGATGTTGGCAATATTAGTTGGTTTTGTAATTTTCGCGCCTTTGTGCTGTAACTCAGAGCAGATCTGGGGGTTGCCATCGAGATTCTTGACATAGTTATAGAATGCTTTGTGGTTGTCCTTAGAATTAGTGGCAATTTTGTTTTTGTAGCTAGCTTTGGAGGATCTTATAAGGAATCTCAACTTCTTACTGAGGCTGACCAGGGAGCTCCTCCACTCAAGGGATTTTACTCTCTTTTGCAACAGTTTCTTCCTTCTGTTGTACAGTTTGTTTATGGCAGGGGATCACCAAATTGGATTCCTTTTTTTGGAGGATAGCATCTTGGTTCTGTTTGGGATAGCACGATACATGCACTTGTGTAAGTGCTTATAGAGTGCATTTGTGTAGGATTCAGCAGTTGTAACTGTATTGTCTATCTGCATGGATGTCATGAAGTTAACCAATTCTGTCTTAAGAAGCATGAAGTTGGCTTTGGAGAAATTTTTTGCCATGGTTTCCTTAATGGGGGGTGGGGGTGGGATGTGGCTATCAAGGGTGATTAGCTTATGGTCGGATCGGACCAACGAGGAGTTGACTTCAGGTGTGGAACACCAGTCACTCATGTTGGTAATGACTCGGTCTAGGATATTGTTGCCTCTGTTGGGGGTGTGGATAAGTTGATCCAGGGCATTGGAGTTTATGAATTCCAGAAAGCGTTGAGCTAAGGAGTTGGTACACAAGTAGTTTTTCCATTTAATGGTGGTGTAGTTGAAGTCGTCCATTATTAGGGTGTTTGGGTGAACCCTAATATTTTCCAGAACATCAAGAAAAGAGGAGTGGGAATCCTGGGGCATGGTGGGGGATCTGTAGCAAGCTACAATTTGGATTGCAGTTTTGCCCAGAGTTAGTTGCACTTGGTTAACCTCGGATGCATTATGCTGAGCAACTAGCCTGGAGGTGTGGATATCCTTAATGAATATGGACACACCTCCGCCTTTGGTGTTTCGGTCCAGGTTGTATGGCCAAAAAGTGTGGTATGAGTTATAGCCTGGTAGTGCAGGGGTGCTCTCTAGAGCCTTGAACCAGGTCTCAGTCACTGCACAGATAGTGATGTTCTCCATTTTAAGGAGTGCCTCGCGTGAGTGCATTTTGAGATTTAGACTTCTAGCATTGAGTAGCATTACCCTCAGTTTTTGCTTGCCTGTTTCTGTTATGGTGGTGAATTTGTTATTTGAACCTTGCTTAAAAAAGGCACTATAGGGGCCGCAAGAGCCTTAGCCAGTATCTGGAATCCCAGTGGCGACAGGTACAGGCCATCTGTGGCAAAGCATCGTGGTCTGTCGACCATGTCATCCCAAGCAGACAGATACTGGATCCCCTTAGAATGACACCAGAAGCTTAGCCAATTGTTGAAGTCAATCATTTTGTCCTTGTACTGCGGTATCATTCAAGGTGATGGCAGAATGCTACTCAGGGCTAGGGTCATATCTGCTTGGGCTACAAGATTGGAGAGCTCTTCCATGTCTCTTTTCATGTAGTCCAGGGATGTACGTCTCAGGTCATTCATGCCAACATGGACAATGATAGAGTCATATTTATACTTGTTGTGGAGTGACATGAGTGCATGGGTTATGTGGCGGATCCTGGCACCCGACAGGCAGCTGACAGTAACCTTCTCCTTGTTTAGCCTGGTGAGTAGGACATCAGTGTTCCTGACTATAGAGTCACCTATGACTACTGTTTTGGATACATTGTTTTGCCTTATTGGCTGAGGTTGAGTGGCACACTGAGTCTGTGGGCTATGTGTCATTTGGGTTGTGTTGGGGGATGGAGGTTGCTTGTGTTTTGGCTTTGGAGGTCTCTGTTGCTTAGACAGATTATTATTGTGAGCCTCTGTGAATTTTTTTGTGTTACTATGTGTGGATTTTGGTGGTGTAGATTTAGTGAGACTATGTGATGAGTGTGGTGTGGTGCAAATGTTTACCTTCTCCTCATGACTGTCAAGTTCAGTCTTGGTTGGAGAGAGCTTTACCTCCAGTTTTGCTAGATAAGTGCATCTCTCACAGATTGTAGTGTTGGGTGGTAGGGGGAGAGAGTTGTCTGTGTACATGAGGCAATTTCTACATTGCCTCAAGATGCCCAGATTCATCAGATAGACAGGAGAGAACACTGGGAGCTGACCCTTAGACATGCCTGAATAAAAAAACTATTTTCCTCTAGATAAGTGATGAACGTGAGTACAGGAGCTGTTTTTCTCTAAGCAAGTGAGAAAAGTAAGTACAAAAACTGTTTTCCTCTAGGTAATGAGGAAGACTGAGTGCTATAGTAATTAATAGCTTATTTAGTGCTTACAAGTTCTGAATAAGTGCTGAGCATGAATAAGAAAATTTAAGTACATAGGGTTTATTCCCAGTTTATTTAGCATTTTTACTATGCCTGAGTAGGAGATTGTATCAAAAGCTTTGGCCAGGTTGAGGAATGTGTGTGTGTACAATTTTACTTTCATCCATTGCTTTGGTGACCTTTTCAATAAAGTTCAGCAGGCTGTGTAAGCATGATCTGCCCTTAACAAATCTAAAATGAGATGGGTCCAGTGCTTTGAAGTTCCCTATGTCTTTACTGAGTAGTTCCATGATAAGTCTTTCCATGACTTTAAACAGGAGACTGATCAGACGTATGAGTCTATAGTTGCTTGAATTTGTGGGAGGTTGCCCCTTATGCACAGGAATGACTGTAGCTGTTCTCTATTTGCTTGGAAAATAACCTGTGGAGGGGTAATGTCAGGACCCATCAATGTAGTATTTTCATCTTTAAGGATGTGGTCTTCTGGTTTCAGATATAACTTGTCTGAAAGTTGGAGGATAGAAAGGATTAAAGGAGTAAAGTATGATATTAATTTATTGGTCAGTAGGGTCACTATACCTTCAACCTCAGTGCATGCAAAAAGACTTGCGATTGTCTTAACTTAGGTAGCTATTTTAGCCTCAAACTTGGCTTTGTTGGATATTATTTTGGTGGATTTTAAACTGCTGTTGACTGTTAATCTTACATTGAATGTATTTGGCATCATTATTTACCTTATATGTACAGATTATTAATAGGTTTAATCGCTTTGATATTAAAGATTTGCACTTCATATTACTTAAATGCCTTATTAAATATTAAAGTGCTGTTACTGACATTACTTGTTGTTGAGTTTTCCTCTATGTCCCTAACACGAAAAAATACCATTTGATTTCCTGGGGCATACCTCTCAACCATACCGAGTTCCTTGGTATTTCCTGGTTTTGAAGGCAAAATAATGGGGTGCCACATATTCCCAAGTGGCCACTTCAAATCCCAATTTTTATTAACTATTTTTCATTACCTCTGATGTCATCACACATTGCCAGTGCTTCCTGCAGCAACATCAATGTGTAGGGGCATATGCAATGACATCAGCATTGTGAGGCAGTGCCTAACTGCCTGCTGGGGACTGGGAGAGCTAAAAGAGCTGAAAAAAGTTGTCCATGGCTGCAGCCTGCCCACAACTTGCAGTAGCACTCAACGAAAGAGGATGTTGTGACACCATAGACTACACTGCTCCTTGCCCAACAGCATAAATCAGAAATACAAAAAAAATGGTAAGTACTAATGTAAACAGAGTTAATAACTTCTGATAAACTGTTTAGAGTAAACACAAACATAAAACATGTGCATTAGGTATAAGCCTTAGCCACAGATCCATGCACGCCCCCTATTTTAACTTGAAATCGGGTGAGTATTAGTAGAAACTGTCACTGAAAAAAACAGAGCTTGCTTTATTCCATAGTTCTTTTGGCCTTTAAGAATTTCACCAACTGTCTTATCCCATCTGCAACTTCGATTAAGGAAAGAGAGATACCCCAGGGAAACTAAGTACTCAGCCTCTGCCCAGACTGTCACATGACAACTAGAGACTGTCCCAAATATATGCACTTTTCTTGTTATTACATCCTGTAGGACAGCTTTGAATCCTCCACATTTTCAATAAGTTAACATAAGTAGAGCACAAGGAATTATGTAGAGGACATACACAACCTAACATGGTTACTGAAGTTTAAACCGATTAGTGAATGTTAGAGAGAATGAAATGGGGCTAAGATGGAAGAGGTACATGGACTTTTGGTATGGCAGAAAACTTTACCTGAGCAATTAGGGTAGGAGGTGCAGTAACGCATTATGGTTTCACATTTAGAAACCAACTTCACTGATTTTGTAAGTTGCCAATAATTCTGTGCGGTGGGAGCACCAGTACTGTACTAAAATATAGAAAATATAACATACCTTTTATGCAGTGATGTTACTATTAGTGATAGGAAATTAGAGGACAGTGGAAAGGAATATCATTAATGTCCATTTCATTTGTTGCAGACCTGTTTATAAACAACATTTGCCATTTGTTCTTATTTTGGGAGGCAGACGAATAAAAGTACTAATTAAAAACGTAATACTAAAGTACACACTTTTCATGGACTTCCTTTGCTACAGGTTTAAGTCTTTACTAAGTACATAATGCCAAATACCATAATATATACTCTGTATGGCCTGTAGTCTTATGAATCTAAAAGGGTGATTTTTGCTTTTTAACTTCCTCATGACATACATGCTTACCCACATGAATCCTAACTTTCTTTACACATATAATAGTGAACTGGCAGATTTTAATAAAAATGCAAGGATGACTTTACCTGTCATTATTTGGTGACCTGAAAAGCATGTCCAGCAGACCATGTTTGTTTTCTGTTTCAGACAGCACCATATATTTATGCGTGCCTGTGTATATAGATATAGCTATATATATGCATATACAGTATATGTATGTGTTTTTGTATATGTATATGTACGTGTGTGTGTGTGTGTGTGTGTGTGTGTGTGTGTGTGTGTGTGTGTGTGTGTGTGTGTGTGTGTGTGTGTGTGTATGTATGGTTACCTGTTTGTGTATCTCTGATACAGGAGGTGATGGGTTTTATTTCCCTACAAGGAAGTTAAATTCATTTCCCAGTACTGACACTGCAGAATGTGCCCTCATTTGCCTGAGTTGATAGTGGTAGGATAGAAAGTTAAATGCAAAGTGTCTCTCACCTACTACTTCCATTAAGATTTTTTGGAAATGTTGTAAAGGGACTTTAACTGGTATTTTTGTGCAGAATGTATATTTTCAGGGTTAATGTTAAAACTGGGGAACATTTTCACAATTATTTTAATGTTGACATTTCACAGTTCCATCGAGTGGGTGGTGTTACATTATTATGCATGTAATTTTTATGTTAATTAGTCTCCCAATTTTTGACCAGTTGTACCTTTGTCCAGATTTTTGATATCTCTAGGTAAAGAGGTAAGTCCTGGGGTGTTACATAATCAGCAAAATTAAGCCAATATAAATAAATACATAAATAAATAAAAACACAACTAAACGTACCTTGGCATTGTCTTTTTCACATAAGAGCAATGATTTTTTATGCTGTGAAAATTTGCTGCCCAGAATTCACTGCAAATGGAGGTCCCTCATAATGAATGACAATGGGAAAAATGAATGCTATTATATCGGCGAGTATCATTCCAAAAGTGGTCAGAACTATTAGGGGATAAAACAAAAACAGTATATAGTTATTACTGACAGATACCATACCTCTTTGGTGTTATCAGGACAATCCTGCAGCACTAAGCCTCAAGAATCTCCAGATTCAGTAACATACACAATCTCCATCCTTCTTTTTCTTCTTATCCGTTTTTTCACATCTCGTTCTCTACCATCTTTCTTTTTTTAGATAAGTACACAATGAATTTGAATTTTCATTTGTGAAAAATGTCAAACTGTGTTTGTTTATATCGCTTCTGTGTGTAAAACCATTTTATGGAGTTCACTTTATAAGCCGGATATTTCAAACGTGCACGTCTTTCATCCTTCAGTGACATACTGAGCAGTTATGAGTGGTGGAATCCTACTGTTCATGCTAATAAGGCAGCCATCTCAAATGCAAATGTTTTATTCTTACAATAATCAACACTAATTCATTTCCAAAACTATGATCTGTTTTCTCTCCATCTCTCTCCCTCTCTCTTTGTTCCTCTGACTGTCTTTCTCTATAGTACTGACATCCTTAGCCTTGCTTCTATTTAAGCTCTTTTACAGTTAGCAGGAGTAATGATTATTATTATGTAGATACTGTAGAAGTTGAAGCAGCTAAGGATAGTTTCACTCCTGTTGTGCTCGGGTTAGTACATTTAGGAAAAGAAAGAAACAGCTAGTTTCTACAAATGGTACTTGACTATCTAAATAGAAACATACTAGATATGTCGGACTGAATGTTAAGTGTAACAGTAACTAGTAAAGTTAAACCTTTCTATAGTTTAAAATCAAGATTTTATGTGAAAATTGGAAGTGCATTATTTATCACAACTCTCAGCTGTCTGCATTTTTACAGAAAGCACCGATTTTTGCCTCCTACTTTTGGTCTGTTCCTCATAAAATTTGTGGTTTACTGGCAAATCACTGGGATGATCATCTGAGAACTGAAGTCACTAAATAATGTCATAAATTATAGTTGCAGACTTCAGATCTTTCAGAAAATTTATGTTAACTGAAACTCTGTTACGCTAGAAATTTTCTAAGTTTATGAGAGCAATATTTAAAATCTGTCACTATTTTTGCTCCTCCCCCCGTTTTGTCAGCCTTTGGCCAGATTTCTTGCACAAAGAGGTTGAGAGATATGTTGTTTATTGCAGGTACCTAATTTCTTCACAGTGTTTTTCTGCTTATTTTAAAATAACTGACAGTTGATAGACTGTTTATTCCTAAACAGTTTCTTAATTAACTCCCTATCAGAACCATGTAACTTGCTAATGCAAGTTGCTACATTTTGAAAACAAAATGCGATGTTAGCAGGAAAACCCTAAACTGCGAAACTCATTGTTATACCTTTCAAGCCGCGGTGGTACAGCGGTAGCATTGTTACCTCACAGCAAGAGGTTCTTCCGTTTGATTCTCAGCGTGGCTTGGGAGTGCCTTCTGTGTGGAGTCTGCATGTCCTCCCCGCGGTTGGGTAGCGTTTGAAAGAGATGCATGTGTAAATGGGCGTGCCTTCCTTGAAGGTTGGGCATAAAGCTGGCACCTCAGTGTTTCGTAAAAAAAAATCTACTGCCAATCATTAACAGACCGGATTTCCGCTGTGGCGACCCCTTACCGGGAAAAAGCCGAAAAGACAAACAACATTGTTATACCTTTCAAGTGCTCCTGCAGGAGCAAAAACTTCATGATTTGCGGTGCTACAATCCCCAAATTCTTTTACTTACATAAACTAACTCCAAGATGGCTGTGCCTCAGAGAAAGAAGCATACTCTGAGTTGCAAGAATCTTATATTTAGTACATGCCTCCTTCATTCACAGTTTTAGTTTTGTAGTTGCAAAGAATGCAGTTATGATCCTCACATTTTCGACAGGCACCCTACTTAATCATATACTATGCATGTCTTATATTTAAGATATATTATGGAAACTGCTAACATCTCAGGACGTTTTCATTGTGCTACAAAATATAATATGAACCCCTTTTCACTTTTTAATGCATAAGTTCACATCATCAGGAGGGATATGTGTATTTGTTCTTGCACCCTGACAGATGATCTCCTCTTTGAGACTTCTTGTCTGGAGTGTACTGATGGGAGGACTAGTACATGTAAGAAGGCAATCAATCATCAATATTCTTCTCTGATTAACAAATAGAAATACATAAATTAATGCATATATATATATATATATATATATAGAAACACACACACACACACACACACACACACACACACACACACACACACACACACACACACACACACACAAGTTTAAATAAATAACCCTTAAGCATTCCATTATCAGTAATACCAAATGCAATGTAGTTGTCACTGAGTGGACCCTTTGCTTTTAGAATAAACTTCCAGTGCCCTTAAAACAATATCAGATCTTCAAACTTTTAAGTGGGACTTAGATAGTTTGTTATCCTATTTATTTTTTCAATCTCTTTAAACACTAAAATAAACTGCAAACGCTGAATAAAAAGAACTGTTAAAACATAATACAACATATTTTAAAACAATGTTTGTCTTTTCAGCTTTTCCTGGTTAGGAGTCACCACAGCGGAACTCCGGTCCGCTAATAATTGGCAGTCGATTTTTATGGTGTCATGTTGCCAGCCCAACGCCCAACCTTCAGCAAAGGCAGGCCCATTCACGCATGTCTTTCAGAGGCCATTTGACCGCGGGGAGGACATGCAGACTCCACACAGAAGGCACTCCAGCCGAGAATCGAACAGGAGAACCTCTTGCTGTGAGGCAACAATGCTACCACTGTACCACCACAGCTTTTAAAACAATATAATTTAATAATATAATTATATAATTGATTATGTGCATTAATTTTGATGTGCTGAAAGAATGGTCCACATAAAGCACCCCTGCTGGGAATCAAACTGCAAACACTTTTGATGTCAGGCAACAATTACGCACTGTGCAACTGTGCCTGTGTGCCATCTAAACAACACATAACGTCATGCAAATGTCAACTGCATAAAACTTTAAAAAGGTATTTTTGAATAGGAGGGGACAAACTACCCTGAACACCTCAGGTGAGCTCCCTGTCTATGATTCCTTCTCCCTGTGATGAATGGCTATATAACCAACCCCTGGCCACCAATAAAAAATGTGAAAACTATGGAGATGCCCCAAAATATTCATGGCTTCCTTGTGAAAGTGTTCCTCAATTATAGATTATGGCACCAAAAGAGCCTTATTTTTTTTTCTCCTGCTTGCGAACGTTTTATTACCTCTGCTGATGAATCTTACAGTACCCTGTCACATCTTTTTACAATCCCTGATCAATACAAATGCGTAAGCCTCCTTTTGTGCACTTTATGCTCAACCGGACTGAAAAAGAATTTCATAGGCTATGATGTGATATGACCTGTGGTAAGTCTTCAGGACTATTACATGTTGTATCTATTTCTCTAGAGCCTTCTGTCAGGAGTGTATTCTCTGTACATTAACTTCTTGTCCCAGGACACTGTTTAGAAGAGTCAGAAGACTCTTTAACTACCTCCCTCTGTCTTGCAGAATGGGATCTGAGATCATTGTCTGTGTCCTTCTCTTGGAATCCTTCTAAATTTTCTTTTTAAGTAAAGTCTGGTATTTCTAAACAGCTTGGTCAAATATTTGGAGTTGCAGATACCAGGCAATCTCTTCCTGTGAAGTAACATTTTCCCGAGACAGTATAATTGGCACTGCAGCTCATGTTTAGGTTTTTGTTCTTATTTAACTCTTCTCTTGAGGCAGCCACATCATCTGACTCGGTTTCCTTCATGATTGTCTCCATGTCTGGATGCACATAATCGCATTAACACAAGGTGCTGTGTCATCAATATCATAGTAACTAGTGGTATATCTTGAAATGTTGCTATCTATTTGTCTCCCTACCATACTTCTCAACTGTCCAGATTTTTGCATAATATTTTTGGTCTATTCCTCATAAAATTTGTCACTTTCTAGTAAATCAATGGGATGATTTAAGGACTGAAGTCACTAAATAATGACATGCGTTTGACTTTTAAACTTTAAATCCTTCAGAAAAATGCATGCTGAGACAAATCCTGTTATTTTAGCAAATTTCTAAGTTTATAAGAGCAGTATTTAAAATCCGTCTCTATTTTTGAGCCTTTGTCCCCCCATTATGTCAGGCTTTGCCCAGATATTTTGTGCTAATAGGTTGAGAGGTATGCTCCCTACCCCATCCCTAGTCCAATAGGACTTGAAAAAGTGTAAACCCTTGATATATCTAAAGTGGAAAACATGAGAAGTAATGTAGGCTTAGCAATATGTATGTCTAATACAATATCCCGCTACCTCTCTTAGCTCATTTACATGGCTTTTTTTTCTATCCACCCTCTCACTATGAATATTTATAGAGTACATACTCCATCTGGTTGCTATAGAAATATTTTACTACAATAACTTGACATGTACTCTAGGAAGTATTTTTATCACTTTGCATGTGTACCTTTCTGTGAAGGTTTAGACTACACCATGAGTTCCTGTATACTAAAGTACAGAGTTGACTGCCCCTTTCTTATACAGCTATACCCTGCAGGTTAGATAGAAGTAATCATTTTCCTTATTTCTTTGGCAGTGTTGCAATCTTGATCCATTAATTAGATTCTCATATCTTGAGGCAAAGTACTGTGTCCTTGCTTTCTTATCATAAGGTCTCCCACTTTTCAAAAGTAGTAACTTGACACCCTCTCACCCACCTATTAACATAAGATTGATTTCTGTAATGATTTCACTTCTGTAGTTAACTCACTGACACTGACTTCTGATTTTTCTCCTATATTTTCTAAGCACATTTCTAATAGGCTTCAGGAGAAAGTTTAAAACATTCACAGAAGATAATGTTAATATAACCACAGCTCAGAGCCATAGGTGACGTATCTAGCACCTGATGCCATTCCCGATCTGGTGACCTTCAACTCTAACTTCAAGAGCAGCATTACAAAGAAGTCCAATCCCCTGATTTTGTACTTTAGGTATGGTCATTCTTCCCCATCTGAACAAACAAAGAAAGAACAAAAGATCTGCTCCCTGATCTAACACTCCTTACCAAACAAGCAAGCAAGGTCCATTTTTCAAAATCTGGGCCCGGCAGCTTTAAATTGAGGAGCCAAAAAAGCTCACAAAAATACAGGAATTAACAATTCTACTTTTAAAACCCATAGCAAACAACTTGATACATCTTATACCACACACATAATACACCGAAGTGCCTCCATCCTGTGTCCTAAACATTCATTGCTGTACTTGCATTCAGAAATGTGGGTAGGTATGGAAATTAATGCAAGTACTGCACTACCATTCAATCAGCATCTTCTGATTGTGCCCCCTAACATCTTGCACTTTTTTATTTATTTATTTTATTTTACATTTGTTAACTGGGAAAGTCCAACTGGATACATGTCCATTTTCAGCGGAGGCCCGGGGAGAAAAGCTCCAAATATACATAAACAAGTGTAACTACAGTGGCATTCTTATTTTGTATTTAACAACATAGATATTTGTTTAATGCTATATACACACAATTACATGTTTTTCTGAAGTGCAGACAGGAAATGGATGGAAGTTAATAGGTAAGGAGGAAATAGCTGGAGATTACATCTGAGAAGGGGAAGCATTTAGCCTTAAGGTGGTTGAGGAGGAGATAGTTAGAGATTATATCTGAAAAGGGGAAACACATAGCCTTAAGGTGGCTAACATGTATGCTATCAACCTTATTTCAAATCTTACCAGCAAGTGAGAGACAAATGAATTCTGACCATTTTAAGGATCAGAGTTTTATACTTGTAGCTAGGTTCTCATATATAGTTTCTTTTTGAGTGGGGTTAGTCAGGGTTTGTGCATGGATACATCCAGTGCATTTTTAGGTATTTATTTAGGTATATTTTGAATTGGGGTAAGGAGGACAGAGTAGTAAGTTCAGCAGGAAGTAAGTTCCAGTTTTTACCAGCAGAGTTGGAGAATAGTGATTCACTAGCTGAGTTGTGAGCTTTAGTAGTTTGTACTAGCATTCTGTTGGAAGAGCGGAGGGCTTTTAGGTTATTGTAGGGAGTGATAATATTTTTCAGTATGGGTGTACTGTTTGGTTGGAAGAGAATTTTGTGAATGACTATAAGTTGGTTATATTGAAGTTGATAGGGTAGTTTTAGCCAGTCTAGGGATTGAAGGTTTAGGCAGTGATGGGTTCTATAAGCTAAACACTTTTTGATCCACCCTAGCCTCTGTCACTGCACTGTGTATTAGACATTTTATTTAATGCAAGTATTGCCTTATCATTAAACAGAGCGTCTGAAGACCTCATACACTGCCCCTGCTCAGCCTGATGCTGATTACATACACATTCCAATACCTGAATAAAACTATCAGAGTCATTCTTCTCTGAAGGATGAAGAAGAAAATCAGGACTGGCCTTGGACCCAAGGCTCATTTAGTCGTGGCTCTTAGTCAGGTACCATTGACAAGGAGCCAACATGCTCTTCTCATGCTCATGCTGCCTTGCGCTTTTTATCCGTCCCTCCCTCCCTCCCTACTGTGGTCGACAGTTTCTGTCTCTCTCTCTGCTCTCCTTTTGCACCTCAATCTGCTTCACTCTCTCAGCTGCTATGACTAGTCAGGGTTTCATCAGTTCAATCTGCATTCTAAGGTTTTTTGGGGACAGAATGAGATAGCTTGTTGCATGATCTGCTCTCACAATTGCTTCCAGGTTGTCTCTGAGCTCAGTGGGCTGAATCTTAGCTGCCCTGAGATGATTATCATCTCATCCTTACTTATACTGACAGGTTGGACTCTTCTCAGTTTACATTCCTTTAGTTAGCTCTGACACTGGTATTTTTCATGCTCCACAGAATTTGTTTTGCCTGTTTCCTAACCACTGCATCTAAAAATAAAATAACTGCTGTGAAAGACGTACTGGTAGAAATTTACTTTCTGGGTGTAATCAGCTCTTTCTGGTGGCAAAGCTGCTATGTAAGCTATCCGTGTTCAGATTAACAACTGTGGTAAGTAGGCTAGAGCAATGCTGCAACAACAGCGAAAACTTTACAGCTAACACACCAACCAGTCCAACAACTCGCCTGCTTTGCAATCCTTAGCAGGGTGGAATGCATAATCAGTTTACCTACTAATATCTAGAACTACACACAACATATTGTATTTTCACAACTACGCCCCCTATTAAAAAAATCTACTACAATGGTACACCACTCATGGAATGCTCTTATTCTCCTAGCTTTTTCCATCCCTGTTAATATCCTCACATCCTCTATACTACTTGATAGGCTACAGATGACTTTCTACTACTGCCAACGTCCTACTCCTTTAACTAACATTCTGTATCACCAGGATCTGACCAGATGAATGCTATTCCTATTAATAGCTCTTAACTCTGTCCCTCTGTTTTACCACTTACCTATCACTTATCACATCTGCCTAAAGCTCTAGTTAACTGTCTTTGCTCAAACCATCCACAAGAAAAACTTAAACTCTGGCTGATGATTGTTATGACCATAAATGACCATAAATGCTTAACGTGGTTAAACATATTTTCTCTTCCAGTTACCTGATATACAGTGTTAAACTCCGGCTGCAATTTAATTACTATTTGATGTACTATGTTATACTTCTATTTTAATTAACATGTCCACCCTTGAATTGTCAATATTCTATCACAATATATTTGTGAAATACGTTCTGCTTGTGTATTGCTCTTTGTGTTTAGAACTTTTCTCCCTAGTGCTCTTTTTAAAAGGGATTACTTGACAAGTTCATAGATTCATAGGTAAATACTAGGCAAGCTACCCTTGCAGGTTATTTAGACCTAGTCAGTTTCCTTTTTTGTGCTCAAAATAACCTATCCCATTTGGTTTTAGATTGGCCTTACCCATCCCATGATGATAGTTATATGCTACCCTTAATGAAAATAACTGAGATCATAAAATAGATAATTCAATGTCTAAGCTGTGCTTGAATATGGGCAGGGATTAACTTTGTTTACATGGATGGGGTCATCAGTGGTGTCCTCTGAAAGATATACCTGTACCTCCAAACCATTCTGTTGATGGCCCCAAAGACGTTTTGATCCCTAAACCAATTATTTCTGATGTCATTTCACTTGCTGATGTGTAGTAATTCCATGTGTAATGAGATGGTTTGTATGTTATACAAAGGTTACCTCTTAGCAGATTGTAGGATATAGAGTTTAGCGACAGGCTTTGAGTTGGTCCATGTAGGACATGTTGTTTAGGCCTTGATGCCCAGTCAGACTTTCCTGGTAAACAAATGTAAATAAATAAACAAACACACACACACACACACACACACACACACACACACACACACACACACACACACACACACACACTATTTCCCTTAAGGAAGGTTTAATGATACCACTCCAGTGCCAACACCCTCTGCCTCAGTTTATGGTGACACTTCTAATAGTGAGGCTATCCTGGCAAATTCAACAAGACAAATTACAGTTTATCCTTAAAATAAGTCAGTCTTTAAAGAGTACTATAGACAAAAGAGTCTCAGGTCCTGTACCAGGTATTTCTCTTCCTTCCCTTCTCCAGCCAGACTATCATATTTCCTGCAAAACTTGGCTAGTTATGATAATACACATCAAAAGAACAGTGTGCCTGGTATGCAAAATTGTTCCGTCATTTCTTTTCTTACTTCTGCTTGTAGCAGACCCACAGTAAATAATGTTAGATGATACATTTATAAAAAACAAATTTAAACAAATGTAAGTTTCTCTGGAAGTTTCCCCAGTAAAACCCACAAGTTAAAGTGCATACTTTGTCCTCACACAAATGTCTTTGTATAGTAATACCATTTGTCATCAAGCAAACTGTCTTGTAGTACTTCTTTGCATAAGTGGCAAGTGCTTTTGCTTGTTTCTTGCTAACAATGACTAGATCTGTAATGTATAACAACCACACCTACTTACTATAACCAATACTTTAGTTTGCATACATTCCCAGATGTTTAAATGGTAGAATGTTTGGGCAGTATACATAACATTCAGAACTAAGCACAATGCAGGGATAACTGTCATTGCCATTGTCCCAACCTGTGTTCCCACTTGTCCTGCTACATAAATATCAATAGTGCTTCACAATGCACATTAGTATGACCATTTTAATTAACCATTAGCTAAAAGTCTTAGCTCATGTTACAAGCTACATCACTTTCAGAAATGTACCATTGTAGAATTGTATACTTTTCTGAACTCAAGGCAACATGAGGAAGTATTCTTTTTGAGAAACAATGATGTCAAAGTTGATATTATTAAAGTCAGGGATCCATGGTGATAAGATATTCCATGGAGAATGCTGCAGGCAATACTTCAATCCCAGGGAATACAATCTTTATAGTTTCTGAATTTTTTTTTGCCAGATAAGGTTTTTAATGCCCTGTGTTCAAAAACTTGATTGACGTGAACACATTGAGGATTTCAGTAATCAAAGCCGAACCTGATCTAATGACACTTGTAAAGCAAATCAAGTTAAGTATGAAATGATCATATAATAACACTGTAAAATCGTAATATACTAGATGATGCATCAACAGTACAAAGCAAGTAAGAGTTGGCACTTCACTGGATCATTGGCAGTAGTCAATGAAATGTGGGCCCTATTGTAGGACTCACTACTACAACCAGAATATGAGGAGATAATATGTTTTTATCATAATAGGATGGTATCTGCTATTCTAATAATTCTGTGGCACTCCAAGTAGTCATTATTATTATTATTATTATTATTATTATTATTATTATTATTATTATTTTATTTTGATCTAACACAAAATAACTTAGCAGGAGCAGGCATACTTAAATGATTTTGTTTTTTAGGCTGGATTTTGTTTGTTCCTATAATGTCCCCTAAGTCCTGAGAAAATAAGCTTATCCTGCCTTACTGCCTCTTTCCAAATATTGTTTACATTTACTTAAAATGGCTTACCCAGCACTTATTGTTAATTATAACCATCTCTTGAGAAAGTATCTGACATTTTCATTCAGTGACACTCTTTGCATTGAGTTGTTTGTCTTGCTTTAAACTGAATTTAATGTGCAATTTATTTTCCTTTGCAAAATAGTCTTTAAATTCAGTTAACAAAAAATCACATAGCATTTAAAATCAGTCTTGTGATTTCATTGTTTTTCAGATTTCTTTATCATTAAACTGTGAGGTCAAAAATTCCCAAATAATGCAACTGTAAATAATGGTACATAGTAGCAAAGGTGTCAACGTTTAGGCTCTGAATAGATGTACAACTCCAAGGGGAGTGACATAACAAAAAGAACTGCAGATGTTTTGCAGTTTGTGTTTTTCCTGTGAAATAAACATTCAAATGTAATGGACAAATCAAAGTACGAGCAACGGAAATGAATTCCTAAATAAGTTATCAGGTGATCTTACTCAACCTCACCATGTTATATACAAATGACGTTGAGTAGGACAGATACACCACAGTAAGGAAGAAACTTCCTGCTCATGAGTTTTTAATATATTGTCATAAGGGGATCATTCTCTAAAGGGGAAATACACTCAGGTGAAATAAAATGTTGAGTTTAGACTGTAGCTGTCTCTACGTATTTAATCAATAGCATTTAGTTCTGAACAGTTTGTCTTTGCTATCCAGACATTTGTATATTTATTTATTTATTGACATTTGTTAACCGGGTTAGTCCATCAGATCCAGGGGCCCATTTTCAGTGGAGACGTGAGGAGAAAGCTCCAGAAGTATTACATATTTTTACAATAAAAATCAAATTAAAAATAAAAATAAGAATAAAAGAGTAAAACCACCATGAAACATAATAAGAAAGTCAACAGTTAAAGAATATCTGTACATAGAGTAGATGAAATAATAATTGACAGGTTTAGAGAATATCACACATAAAGTACATACACATAGATAAACCAGTCAATCAAAAAAATGTTTTTTTTTTAAATAAAGATATTTATTTATTTATTTTACATTTGTTGACCGGGATAGTCTGACTGGATACGTCCATTTTCAATATGATGTATATGAATATATATGGTATGGAAGTGAGGGGAGAGGGTGGTATAAAGGTATATGAGGCAAGTATAAGGAAGTAAATAGTAGAATAGGGAAAAGGAGTTAAAGTTGAGAAGAAAAGAGACTAGATCAAATGGGGTTAGACAAGGGCAGGACCATGTACTCTGAAGAAAAATTTTAAGTTCTTTTTTGAATAGGTGTTTTTGATGAATGCTTCTTATGTTTTGAGAGAGTGAGTTCCAAGCATGTGTAACAGAGTATTTGTAGAGGGAATTTCCTATATTTTTACTGGGTTTATATATGTCAATGAGGCATTTGCTGGAAGTATGGAGGTGACAATGGGGGTTGTAGTAGGAGACTAGGTTGGAGATGGAAGGGCAGGAAAAGGGGTCATTCAGGATAGAGTGTGTAATGTGAAACTGGCATAAAAGTAGTTGTTTAGAGAATTCTGGCCACTGGAGTGATTTAAGGTCAAGACAGTGGTGAGATTTATAGAGGAGATTACAGGCAAACCTGGCTGTGTTGTGATAAGTTTGCTCTAGTTTAGTGATAAGTGAAATTTGAACATTAGTAAGGACAGAGGCAGCATAGAGAAGACAGGGTAAAAAAAAGGACTGAGCGAGGGAAGGTTTGGAAGAAGGTGACAGAAATTTCTGGTTGCGATAGAGAAGTCCAAGTTTCTGGTGGGTCTTTTTATACATTCTTGGATATGAGTATCAAATTTTAGTTCATCATCAATAATTACTCCAAGAAGTTTGATCTGGGGTTTGGTTTTGATGATGTCTGCTTGACTTACAAAGTCATGTCTGATCCAGCTCTGTTAGAAATGCTACATCTAACGAAATCCCAATCCCTCCACACCACATGCTACAGAGATCTCAACCTCATTACTACAATCAACAGAACATGCTGGAG
Organism: Protopterus annectens; assembly: GCF_019279795.1. Lineage (NCBI taxonomy): Eukaryota > Metazoa > Chordata > Ceratodontiformes > Protopteridae > Protopterus > Protopterus annectens. The sequence goes on from NC_056725.1 coordinate 633,202,421, forward strand.
GGACAGGTTCATAACCCAGAGACTGCCCATGCTATGGAATAGACTTCCCATACATGTCAAGCAAGAGCACCTCACTGGCCCTCTTCAAGATAAATCTTGACGAGTGGATGGGAAATAGAAAATTCACCCCAGGGATCACTCCAGTGGCTTTACTCAACAGAGGAACTGGGAACTAAGATAGGTTGGTACAATGCCAGAGTAATCCTATGGGCTAGGCTTGTAAAAGCTCCAGGGCCATTAGCCTAGTACACACCTATGAACCTGTGGTGTTATTAAGAGAGGTGATAGAGAAGCTGCTGGGTGAATGTTTTAGGGAAGAAGAGAAGGAGTTTAGTTTTTTTTTTTTGGATTTAGTATTAATTGGTTATCAGAGAACCAGGTTTCGACAGAGGTGAAACTTTGCTGAGAGAGAGCTTGGAGTTCAGGGACATTGTGGGCAGAGGTGATAAGGATGGAGTCATTGGCATATTGTAGAAGTATAGAGAGGTTAGTAGCAGAGTGAAGTTTGTTAGTGAATATGTTGAACAGAGGGGGCTAGAATCGATCCTTGGGGAACTCCAGTATTTACTGGGAGGAATGGAGAGAGGACAGTTTGTCAGTGGATAGATTGCTGCATGCTGGAGAGGTAGCTAGAGAACCAGGTGATGGAGGAGGAAGAGAGATGCAGATCAGAAAGTTTAGTAAGGAGTTTAGAGTGAGAGCCAGTGTCAAAGGCCTTTAAAAGCTCAAGGAATAGACAGGAAACAAGCAAGTTATTGTCACGGGCTTCAGTGGCTGTGCTATGGTAGGGTCTAAAACCATGTTGGGTAGGAGAAAGGAGATTGTTGTCAAGAAGGTTTTTGATTAACTGAGCATGGATGCACTTTTCAAACATTTTAGAAATGGGGGACAGGATAACAATGGGTCTAAAGTTAGAGGGATCAGTTGAGTTGCCACCTTTGTGAAGAGGGATTGTATAAAAGGATTTCCAGATAGCTGGGACAAGGGCCTCAGAGATGGAATGATTAATAAGTATAGTGACAGGGTAGGCAACAGATTCTGCAGCTATTTTATGAAGTGGGAGGGTAGTTGGTCAGTAGAGGGGGAGCAAGGCTTAAGTTTATTTAGAAGAGATTTAATAGTGGTAATTGGGACTGGTTGGAAAGAATATGTATTGGGAAGAGTTTTGTTAAGAGGTGATAGAAGGGTTGGGTGAGATGTACTGTTTTGTGTGAGCTTTTGGATAGTTTCTATGAAACAGTTGTTGAGGAGAGTGGCAGGTTCAGTGGCAGTGTTGTGCGGAAAGGGTCAGGAGTAGTGGGTTTACCTGGGTGGAGCAGGTTGTTGATGGAGGGCCAGAGTTTTTTTGGATTTTTGTGAGGGCTGCATTAGTTAGAGGAAAAATCAGCTCTCTTATCTTTGATGAATAGTTTTTTGGTCTGGTTTCTGAGCTCTTTGTATGTCTGAAGTAAGGGAGCAGATTTATTTTTAACCCAGGATTTCCAGGTGCTGTTTCTTTTGTGGATAATCAGTCGGGGTCATTTTGTAAGCCAAGGAGCATAGTTCGATTTAATTCTGATCTTTCTAGAAGGGGCAATAGAATCAAGAGTGTCAAGGAAAATCTTACTGAAGGACTTTACAGCCTCATTGAGAGGGCGGTGATATAGGAAGGA